>NW_024090634.1:0-32229 GCF_014356525.2 Nilaparvata lugens
AAGCATTTTGTTTGTAACATTGGTGTAAACGCAGCTTTACCAATCTGTAATATAATAAAGGAAAGAATTGGCTTATACACGTATAGAGGTGCGTACAGATATACGTGCCGCGAACATGAGCAATTCACTTTTAATCAGCTGATTATATCTGTATTTTTACAGAAACGGCATCAGAAAGCTTGGCATCAGCTGATTAAAAGTGAATTGCTCATGTTCGCGGCGCGTATATCTGTACGCACCTTTAGAAATTCACGAATGACGCATCATCACGTCAAGTAACATACTATCAAGGTTCCACTGTAACGTGTTTCATTCCTGATTTAAACGAACAGCTGATCATTCTTTGCTGCTTAGGATACTTAGTATCTAATGAAAGTGAACCAAGAATAAAGGTATATTATGTATCATCAAACGTAAGGGTAGTACAAAATCTCTCAGAACGTACCCTATAACAGTGTCAGATACGGGTGCAAAGTACTCGTTCTCCGCACAGGGTCCCCTGGAGTAGAGCAGATGACAGATGGCGTCCCGAGGACTCTGAGCGGTGCCAGGGGGACATCTGCATTCTGCTCCTGACTCCGCACTAGGTGTCAGCTCCATGCTTTCTGGACAAGGATATCCCTGCAAATCACATTAAATATTCATGTAAATTCAATGAATATTTACTTTATCAATATTAATAATAAAACCAATATCACCACACATGATTCAGTGTACTGTGATACAGTATCATCTCAACTTGATACACAACTCCTAAATTTGATACAAAGCTTCTAAACTTACTATGAATTCTAAAAACCACAGGATATCTTTTGATACTATCTTTTCTCTATGCTATAACTGTGATACAATATCAACACAATGTGATAAAGTATCATCTCAACTTGATACACAACACCAAAATTCGATACGAAACTCTGAACTTTGAATGAATTCTACAAACCATAGGATATCTTCTTATGGTTTCTTTTCTCTATGCTATAACTGTGATACAGTATCAACACAATGTGATAAAGTATCATCTCAACTTGATACACAACACCAAAATTCGATACAAAACTTCCAAACATTGTATGGATTCTACAAACCATAGGATATCTTCTGATGCTATAACTGTGATACAGTATCAACACAATGTGATACAGTATCATCTCAACTAGATACACAACACTAAAATTTGATACGAAACTTTCAAACTTTGAATGAATTCTACAAACCATAGGATATCTTCTGATGCTATCTTTTCTCTATGCTATAACTGTGATACAGTATCAACGCAATGTGATACAGTATCATCTCAACTAGATACACAACACTAAAATTTAATACGATACTTCTAAACTTTGAATGAATTCTACAAACCATTTGGATATCTTCTGATGCTATCTTTTCTCTATGCTATAACTGTGATACAGTATCAACGCAATGTGATAAAGTATCATCTCAATTAGATACACAACACCAAAATTTGATACAAAACTTCCAGACTTTGAATGAATTCTACAAACCATAGGATATCTTCTGATGCTATCTTTTCTCTATGCTATAACTGTGATACAGTATCAACACAATGTGATACAGTATCATCTCAACTAGATACACTACACTAAAATTTTGAAACTTCCAAACTTTGAATGAATTCTACAAACCATTTGGATATCTTCTGATGCTATCTTTTCTCTATGCTATAACTGTGATACAGTATCAACACAATGTGATACAGTATCATCTCAACTAGATACACAAGACCAAAATTTGATACAAAACTTCCAGACTTTGTATGGATTCTACAAACCATAGGATATCTTCTTATGTTATCTCTTCTCTATGCTATAACTGTGTTCATCTCAGTATTATACAGTATTTTCTCTGTGGTTTTACCTTCTGGAAAATGCGGTAGCATTTCTGATCGGGGGGCCAATAGAGTAGTTGCCAACCCCCTGGTTCGGTAGCACATGGGTTTTGACCCGGGTCGGCCCAAGGTGGAGCGACCACTGCGCTCTCTAGCGTCGACACCAGAACCATCCAGATTCCCAGAACATCTAGGGTTAATCTGAAACAGAGATATTGGAAATCAACCAAGTTATTGTGATAGACAAGGATAGCAACACAAATGTTAATCAAATGCTGCCATTATAACGTGGACATCACTAAAGCTACAAAAATGTTCAATGTACTATATTTTAAATTGAATAATCGAATAATAATTGAATAATAGATAAATAGAAAGTTTGTCACCATCTGGCCAAGACAAGTGAGCCCAATGACAGTCTGATAAAATGTCTCGGCCAATGACAGTAGAGCTCAACCTTCATTGGTCAACAGCTAATAGCCAATCGTAGGGCTTCACACAAACACTATAAAACCATGAGGCTCAAACCACTCAAACTATGTATCATTTTTTTATTTATTCATATAAATATTCAACAATATAATAGGAGAAACAAATCCTAAACTCTTTTTTCCCCCGATTTTGATTGAAGTTATCGACAAATAGTCAATGTGCTGATACTGTATCAAATTGTCTTGATACTGTATCATGTTGTGGTTGTTCTTGTTCTATAGTGAGGTCTTCAGGATTTGTTTAGAATTTTGGTGGAATCAATCTTTCTATAGTGAGGTCCACGTTATAATGGCAGTGGATGAAGATAGAAGAATATTTTTGAATTATTTTTGGACGAAAATTGAGCTTGAACTATTTTACAGTAGAAACATAACCTATTTTTATGGACATGTAACATTATCAAAAATTTGGGAATGGAATAGTTTTGGGCCAAGCCTGTTGTTCCTACCCAATCATATTATTTTATATGATTTGTAATATTGTATCCACAAATAAATAAATAGCGATGCCGATTCTCTGAATTAATTATATTTCTACGCTGTCAAAAACATAATTGGCATCGTTGTGGACCTAGAAAAGGATAGTACCACCGGCTTTGTCAAATGATAGACAAGGATAGCAAAACCAAAGTTGATCAAATACTGTCATTATAACGTGGACCTCACTATAGTCATCAAATTCGTTCATTCATTTCTTTCAAAAATTAGAAAATCTCGACTATATTACCTGCTAATGAATCAATTTGGTTGGTTTGTACGATAACTCCAATCTCAGCCCTACTTCAACTAATTCTCAATTTAAGTAGATTAATTTCGTCTACTTTTTTTAAATTGTTAAAGTTGAATGTAAGTGGGCTTCATCTTCTAAGGCTAGTTACACACACATCGTTTTTTGGATGTACGATTTTTTGCAATCCTATTAGATGATGTTTGTTAAGTCCCATTTCATCTGATAGAATTCATAGGGATGTCAAAAAATCGTAAGGCCAAAAATCGAAGTATGTGAAAGAAACGTAAGAAACGTGGCAGCTTGAAAATGTTTTATCGTGTACCTGATACCTTCGACAGTATATTTTCTATATTCTTCGACAGTATTTGAAGTTATTCGACAGATATTCTTTGACAGTAAATTTTTATTACACAGCAACAGTAAATCTTCAGTTCAAATATTGATACCTCCAACTACCTATTTAAGAAGAAGGAAACACGAAATCTTTCAACCAAAAATAATTGTGAATTATCCTTGCTAATTGATTAATCATCTCCCAGATATCATCACCAAGTTATGCGATGGTTAGTCATTGTAACCCATTGGATTCCCAAACAAAGAGAGTAGCTCTATTACATGAGAAAGTGCTACACTGAAACCCACTTGAAAATGTCAGAATTCAATGTAAATCGCTTAATAGCTTCCCACATTCAACCAACGCTGCCACTGTGGAGCTATAGTATACCACTTCTATTATATAGGATAAGTTACAAAGGCCGGCCACAGATTCACCGTAAATTACGTAATATTTGTCCCCATTTGCATTTGCGTTACGTAATATTGTTTTTAATTAGTTTGGCGACAGGTGGTGATCTTGAAAGGCGTAACCCACTTTACTTTCTTCTCCTGTCTTCTTCATCTACTACTTCTACTCCTATTTCTTCTTCTTCTTCTACTTCTACTCCTATCTTCTTCTTCTTCTTCTACTTCTACTCCTATCTTCTTCTTCTTCTTCTTCTTCTTCTTCTTCTTCTTCTTCTACTCCTATCTTCTTCTTCTTCTCTTCTTCTTCTTCTTTTCTACTATCTTCTTTTCTTCTTCTTCTTCTTCTTCTTCTTCTTCTTCTTCTTCTTCTTCTTCTTCTTCTTCTTCTTCTTCTTCTTCTTCTTCTTCTTCTTCTTCTTCCTCCTCTTCCTCTTCTTCTTCTTCGTATTATAGGAGAAAAAGGAACCATATAAATGAATCGTGCAGTTATTCAATGCAGTATCTAACTCTGTTACATGCAAATTTATTGGTAATTCGGTTACATAAGCGGAGAAATGGTAATGCTGAAACTCCTACGCCTCCTAGGACATAACCGGTTGGGAATAATTTGCTAGATGGAATGTTTGTTGGGATGAATACCGAAAAACCTGATTGGAAATAAAACTTGAGACAATATTATTATTATTGAAGGATTGTCTCAATTGAGTAAATGGAATTGCTGTGGAGTGATTCCGAATTTGTTGGACTCAAAATGTTGATTAACGGCAGATTAAAAGATTGCCAATAGAGGGATCTTGGAAATACAGTGGTAGAAAATTAGAAATGTAGGAAAGGAGTAATAGAAGAACAGTAGAAATTGAGGGAAATGGAAAAGTATTTCAAGGAAACTATTAAAAAAGTAGTGTTTTTTACTTTCCTTGCCCTACTACCATAAGTAAGGAAAGTATTGCTTTCCAAAAAAAAATTAAGGTACCCCAATTTCAAGTTTTCTATACGTTTCAAGGTCCCCTGAGTCCAAAATCATGATTTTTGGGTGTTGGTCTGTGTGTGTGTGTGTGTGTATGTATGTATGTGTGTGTGTATGTGTGTATGTCTGTGAACACGATAACTCCATTCCTAATTAACCGATTGACTTGAAATTCTAAACTTAAGGTCCTTATACCATGAGGACCCGACAATAAGAAATTCAATAAAATTCAATTCAAGATGGCAGAAAAAATGGCGGATAATTACTAAAAAACCATGTTTTTCACGATTTTCTCAAAAACGGCTCTAACGATTTTCTTTAAATTTATACCATGGATAGCTATTTATAAGCCCTATCAACTGACATGAGTCTCATTTCTGGGAAAATTCCAGGAGCTCCGTAATATTCTTGAGAAAAATGGTGGATAATGACTAAAAAACCATGTTTTTCACGGTTTTCTCGAAAACGGCTGCAACGATTTTCTTCAAATTTATACCATCGATAGCTATTTATAAGCCCTATCAACTGACATGAGTTTCATTTCCAGGAAAATTGCTGGAGCTGCGTAATATTCTCGAGAAAAATGGCGGATAATTACTGAAAAACCATGTTTTTCACGATTTTCTCAAAAATAGCTTGACCGATTTTTTTCAAATTCATACCCTGTATGGTTATTTATTAGCTTTATCAACTGGCATGAGTCTTCTCTCTGGGAAACTGATGGGGGGTCTACCCCATCCTTGAGAAATGGACTTAGTAACCTCCTTCTCATGCATGAGGTAGGTAGGTAGCGCAGTTCATAAGAAGAACACATAGTCGAGATATTTCATCTGTAGAACAGCTGTTTTGACGACTTTAAAAAAATGACGACAAAAAAAATCTTCGAATTTCACAATTTACACAAAGGAAAAAGTGAAATCTTCGAATTTCACAATTTACACAAAGGAAAAAGTACCTCTGAAAACAATTATATATACACATAATTATACAGAAGTCTGAACATAGCTTCAAATATGAGCAAGGAAAGTTGTGTGAGTGTACCACACCAGATTTTTTTTGAAATGAGAAAACTGTACTTGGGAATGCAATCTCTCCATAAAGGATGGCTATGACTCAATCTATACGTAGCTATGAGTTATAAGGTTCTTGTTTTTGTTGAGATAACAAGAGAGATGATGAATGTTGATAAAAGATCTATCTGTCTCATCCACTCATATACAGTTAATCGTCCGATGGAAATTGGAACAGATGGTTCCCCTCACCTAAGATGTTGCCAATTCGTCAGGTTTATTATAATAATATAATTAACTAGCCGTCAGGCTCGCTTCGCTCGCCATATCCGTCTAGCCAGGGGGCACCGCCCCCTGGACCCCCGACTGGATCGTCCAAGAATGAGATCAGCAGGCTCGCTTCGCTCGCCTGCATTTTTCATTTGTAGGACGATCATATGTTAGGACGATCCAGTCGGGGGTCCAGACTAAACGTCTGGCTAAACGGATATGGCGAGCAAAGCGAGCCTGACGGCTAGTAATATAATATTCCCAGGAATAGCTCTGATTGAAGTAGCAGTGCTCAATCAATTTTTCCGCGATAAATGCCTTTCAATCTTCAACTTGGTGCCAACCTAACAAAGTCAACTCAACTTAATGCCAACCTGACAAAATTATTAATTTAGTTACCAGTTAACAACTGTTTCGAAGAGGTACTCTCTCTAGATTATAAATTATATTAACATATGGTATGGACATTTTTCAATTATAATTAAGAGAATAAGAAGAATATACATGCTAAAAGACGAACTTTAAACCCTTAAAAACCACCCTTAGAGTTAAAATATTGCCAAAAGATTTCTTAGTGCGCCTCTAAAGGGCCAACTGAACATATCTACCAAATTTGAACGTTTTTGGTCCGGTAGATTTTTAGTTCTGCGAGTGAGTGAGTCAGTCAGTCAGTCAGTCAGTCAGTGAGTGCTATTTCGATTTTATAGATTGCAATTCAAATAGCTGTGAACAACGCTGATCAACTATTATTTGACAACGTTGCACTTATTTGTTCCAATTTCCATCGGACTATTTCTGTGCAGTTGACTATGCACCTAATAGCAGAGCTTTGTCGGGGATCAAAATAAGGAACAATAATTACAGTCTAAATGACAATGATTTATTCAGTTTGTACTGTGGACGGTATAATTGGAATATTACCATCATCAAAGGCTTGAAATTCTGCAACCTTACAGGTCTAATTAAAGATGAAGATTTTAAATTTATTCAGTATCCCATGTCCTTGGGTGTTTCTAAATATAACGCAATTTATTTGTTAAGAACACCATTAAATTCCAACCCATTTCAATTTAGAGAGCGCAAAAATCTCATTCAATGTTAGAACAATTATCGTCTTCAGTTTGTTGAATTAAGTAGAGTTCTTACTTGTTTAGAGAGCTTTTGTCACTTCCGTTTACCTACTGAATTATCCTGGTGTGCTCAACGAACCAAGAATTAACTATAGTGAGGTCCACGTTATAATGGCAGTGGAGAAAGATAGGAGAACAGCGTAGCCGATTGTCTGCCTTGCCACTGCCTTCTATAGAGGTAACGTGGACCTCACTATAGTTTCTCTACTTTTCTATAGTGAGATGAATTTCGAACTGTCAGAATTCCTTATATAAATAAATTCAATGCATCCCATTACACAAATGTATCTATATATATAAAAGCGAAATAGCACTCACTCACTGACTGACTGACTGACTCACTCACTCACTCACTCACTCACTCACTCGCAGAACTAAAAATCTGCCGGACCAAAAACGTTCAAATTTGGTAGGTATGTTCAGTTGGCCCTTTAGAGGCGCACTAAGAAATCTTTTGGCAATATTTTAACTCTAAGGGTTGTTTTTAAGGGTTTAAAGTTCGTCTTTTAGCATGTATATTCTTCTTCTCCCAAATCTCTTAATTATAATTGAAATTTCCATATCATATGTTACTATAGAACTATAATCTAGATAGAGTACCTCTTCGAAACAGTTGTTAACTGGCAACTAAATTGATAATTTTGTCAGGTTGGCATTAAGTTGAGTTGACTTTGTTAGGTTGGCACCAAGTTGAAGATTTAAATGCATTTATCGCGGAAAAATTGATACTTCAATCCTGGGAATATTATGCTACTAGCAGTCAGGCTCGCTTCGCTCGCCACATCCGTTTAGCCAGACGTTTAGTCTGAACCCCCGACTGGATTGTCCTAACATGATAAAAATGCAGGCGAGCGAAGCGAGCCTGCTAATCTCATTCTTGGACGATGCAGTCGGGGGACAAGGGGGCGGAGCCCCCTGGCTAGACGGATATGGCGAGCGAAGCGAGCCTGACGGCTAGTACTGTATATACAGTAAATCCCACTATACAGCCATTGTTTCCTTCCTCCTAATAATGTAGAAGGTTCTGGGTTCTTAATGATAGATGCCGGAAAGTGAAAGCAATCTTTTGATTAAAAATAGTCGGTTGTTGAGATAATTTATTATATTTCCTTGGATGCAATTAGTAGTTGGGTGGAAATCAGTTGAATTCGTGCTGTTTTCAATCAAAAAGTATGATTATTTGAGTTGTTTTGATTGTTTTCAATCGAAAGTATGGTTATTTGAGTTGAAATTATTTAGCCTATAGGTGCCGTAACTTAATTATTTTAGTAGTAACCATGATTTTGTTGAGGAAGTGAATAGAAATTGAAGACTAATTTTTGAAATTCTCTGGATTCAATGATTTTGTGGTAATCAGTTCTCTTTAAAATTTGTTTTTCTATAGTAAGGTTCACGTTATAATGACAGTGGAGGAAGATAGAAGAACAGCTTTGCCGATTCTCTAACTTGCCATTGCCCTCTATAGAGGATAGCTGATACCGGTTTATCTGTAAAAAGTATAGAGCTATCTACGTTTTCCGAATGATGGACAAGAATAGCAATACCATTGCTAATCAAACACTTGTCATTATAACGTGGACAACACTATAGACTTTTCCTTCTTCTTTTTGCTTTTCTCTTACGGTTTTTGTAGGATGATCAACATGTTTCTAGTTTTTCAATTATTGTGGACCTAATAGTTTTTTTCTGTTGTCATTACAATCAAATTCATACATAACAATTTGAAGACTAAGGAACAGTTCTGGAGATCAGAACTGAAGTGATGTTCACTATATAGGGTCAGCATCTAATCAAAATTGTTTTGCTTGTAAAATTATCATTGTTTGTCATTAGACAAAGCAGATTACGCTAGGTCTATTTATTTCCAACTCCAAATCCTTTGAAGCCTTTTCTTCTCTATGGTTATGGTGAAGTGCTTCATGTAGAAGTGTGATTTAATAATTGAAGTATTTTCTTGGAAAATAACACACTATTGCAACACCAATTATGTTAATATATACCAAGTCGGAATACCCTCTCAACATTTATTTTCACACAACATATTTCGAACTTTCAAGTGGGAATCTATTCTTCCTACAACTTCTCGTGTAACATTTCTCTATGTTCTGAAAACTCATCATGATTTTTGGGCAGGGAACCGATAATCTAATAAAATTGAAGGTAGAATTCTTCAGAAGGTAGAATTCTTCAAAAGGTAGAATACAGTATGGATGAAGCTCTACGATTGGTAACTAGCTGTCGACCAATGAAGGCTGAGTTCGACTGCTATTGGCCGAGACAAGACATGCCCAATTGCCCAAGTACTCCAAATATAGTCATGAGAACCGTTAAACAACAAATTAAAGTAAACTTCCTTACTAGTGAAACCAATTGGATAATATCTAATCAAAGCCACTAATCTATCTATCGATAATGATATAATAAAGGAAAGAATTGACTTATACAAGTACGGGATAGAAAATTCACGAATGACGCATTGTCACGTCTCAACTACTGAACTGATTGACTTAAAATTTCACATATAATGCCGGTTTCACAAAAGCCGGTTAAATTTTAATCGTGATTAATTCCACAAGAACCAATCAGAGAAGCTGTCTTTTCAAAAAAGCCTTCTCTGATTGGGTCTCGTAAAATTAATCACGGCTTTTATGCAAACGGGCCATGAACTCTGAATTTACCGAGGATGGTTATAGGCCTTTTTTCAATTCTTCAAGATTCCATTAGGTCAAGTTCTCAGTTTGTCAAGTTGTTAATTGGACCCTTGCGGAGCATGGGTTACCTGCTAGTAGATAATAAATCAATTTCAGAACGTAGATAATAAATCAATTCCAGAAGATGATGTAGCAATGAGATTTAATTCAAATTTATATTACTCATATTATATGAATGGATGTATAAAATCATTATGATTTCAAGTTGAAATTAATTAGACTCAGATTTTATCTAGCATCTTCAAAATTTCAAATACTGTCTACTGTAAGTGAAATGAAAGTCTTCACATCGCTGTATCACAATAATTATTGTCGAATTGACGTTAATTTGGCAATTAAAAATGTGTAACATTCTTGGATTATGAAAGATATGGAAGCTGCTGTATTATTACTTTATTTACACCTGACGGGAAATTATACCTATTGTACGTATCAGGAAATAAAAATCTAATTTCTTTTTTCACAACATATTTAAACATCTTAGTGCCATTTTCAAATGAGAACTCACCAAAAAGTAAATATTGTATGTATCTTATAATTTATTACCATTATAATTTCCACATGGTAATTTACCATTTACCATTTAACATTATAATTTCAACTATCTTGGTAATGATGTAACATATGATACAGATGTATACAATAAAATTTCAAAGTTTCAGAAAAAATGTGGCACTATACTTAGAAACCTCAAAAATAAATCAAGACAAGAAACCAGAATAAAGTTCTATAATAACATTGCAGTTCCGACTCTCCTATATGGAAGTGAGAATTGGATTCACACACGTAGAATGAACAGTTGAATTCAAGCTGCAGAAATGAGGTTTCTAAGGAGTGTATTTGGCTGCACTAGAGTTGATAGAATAAAACACTGATATAAGACAGGGTTTATTGGTTGCTCCTCTACATGAAAGAATTATTCAAAATAGACGCAACGGTGCAGTCATTTGGATAGAATGCCACCTGGAAGAATTCCCGTTGTAGTCCAAAACTATAGACCTACAGGAAAAAGAGATGTAGGGAGACCAAGAAAGAGATGGGTACCGGTACAGGTTCATTAATAAACCTAATCCCTGAAGTGAAGATGATGATGATGAATTTCCACATAGGAGTAATTGACGTGAGGTGTTGTTTATACAGTAATTATTATTATATTTCACAGTAGAGTAGTTTCTTGAAAGTCACGTGTTCCAAACTGGAAGGAAACGTAATAAAAACGCCGCTAAAAACGAATTAATAAAAACGCCGCTAAAAACGAATAGCTAGAAAAATTGACCATTTATAAGCAGCAGAAGGACGAGAAAGTTAGAAGATGATCAATTCACTCGACTGTTCGCAAGGTTCATTCTATAAATCACTCTCACTGTGTTTCACAATATTGGCTACTCTCTCACTCTCTCTATCTCTCTCTCTCTCTCTCTCTCTCTCTCTCTCTCTCTCTCTATTTATTTCTTTACCTCTCTTGCACTCACGCACACTTACTCAATATCTCTCTGTTTAATTTTCAAGAAATTGAAATTTCAAATTTATATTTCCTGATGAATAAAGTTGATGGTATAAACTTCTTGGAAGTGGAAAAAATTTTACAAAATATTTTCTTGGTAGAAAATGAACGTGTTATGTGATGTAGTGTAATAGAATGGTTAGCTTCTTCTCATAGAATTAAATAATAAGACCTAGATATTGTCAATACCATTATATCTGTTCAAAACATTTGAAATTACAGAACCAGGTTTCATGGCAATTCCTGCATTTCCTCGATTTGTTCTTGTAGAAATTCGTTTTAGAAGTGAGTGTTAGTAAATTTTCCATTTTTCGACCGAATTTGACTTATGATGCATGATTTTGGACCGCCTTGACGAGCCGAGAAGAAGGAAGTGTAGTACGATGAAATCTGAGCATTGTGTCAAAAGTTATAAGTGTTTGAAATTTTGATCCTTGATGTTTCCTTAAGCGCGCCTCTCCACTAGGAAATACTGAAATGAAGTGCATCTAACGGGTGATTCTCATAGAACATAATCTCATGAACTTATGTCATTGTGCGAAATATCAATGTGAGGACAATGTAGTTGGTGATGATGGTTGAAGCTGAAAATGAGGTGTTTTTCACAATACAAGGAGCATTGTTGTCAGGTGTACCTGGAAATCTATATGAGATAGAGCGCTCTACCTGATCTCAGATTGTAGAGCACAAAAATACGACCAGAGGGATTTTGAATTATACATCTAAATGGTAACAATCGGAAGATATTGATGATCAAAAACTAAAATTCATCAAAATTGATTTTTTCTTCAAATTTCACTCATTTTTGAAAAATCATAACTCAATACTCATTGGAGATAGAGAGTTCCGAATGATCTCATTTTATTCAGGATTTTATTATCTTGAGAAAAGGCGAGAGGAAATTTTTCTGTCCGAATACGATATTTGGCAAGAATAACTGAAAAATGGAAAATGAGCCGAAAATACGAGGTTTTTGGGCCACCCTGTATGTAGCACAAGGAAATTTTGCATGAAGAAATTGGTTCTGGACTCCTCTTATGTACCCAAATAATATAATTATTAAAAAATCAGAACTACAATATAAATATTGCTTGCACCAATGTATATAGTGACTGGACTATATAGAAGGCGGTGGAAACAGGAAATTGGCAATTGGCAAAATTGGCAATTGGGAGGTACCGGGTTCGATTCCCGGGCTGGCAACTAATTTTTGGATAGTAGTTCTCATCGAATTTCCATCTAGCTGTTAGCCCTGTTGTCAATGTCTGCAGTAGCAGAGGTCTTCGGGGTGATTTTCAGCATTTATTTAGGATTTTCGTTCAATAATAATTATATATTAATTAGCATTTGAATAAATGCATTCTCTATTTAATTCCATCTGTAGAAAATTGTCAATTCCGCTTTTCTATCAGTTCTAACAACTATATGACTGGAATCTCACTATAGATATATCACAGATTATGTTTATATCACAGATTATGTTTCTTGAATACACAGTATTTTGGTTCCAAATCATTATTGGTCAACTATTTCTCATTTCAACCTTGAACAACATTATCAATTATTGTTACTACCACCTCATTAAATGATTCAACATTGACACATTTATTTAATTTATTAATAATGCCATCTCAATTCAATCAATAGTCGCAGGACACTCCTTATTTATCAATAATGCAATTTCTACCCATAGCATGAAGCCACTTCCTTAGTAAGGTCCACGTTATAATGGCAGTGGAGAAAGATGGGAGAATTGTGTTGCCTATTCTCTGCCTTGACTCTGTCTTCTATAGAGAATAGCTGATATATCTGATGTAATATTAACTTTACTGTTCATTCTTGTTCAAAATAATCTTCAAAAGGGAAAATAATTTTCAATGATTATAATAATAATGTTCATAATTGAGATTATATACTATGTTAATTAATAATACTTCTACATTGTTAAAAACGATCTGGGAAATTTGTAGAGCTAGAAGACGATAGCGCTAACTGCTTTGTCGAATGATAGACAAGGATAGCAACACCAATGTTAATCAAATTCTGCCATTATAACGTGGACCTCACTATAGCTTGTCCTACGCGCATTCATAACTTATCAATATTTTATGAGAGTACTTCAATCACCAAGTATCACATACCCATAACTGGCAAACGCTATAAATGTTTATTAATGATGTGTCTACGTTTCTTGACCTATTTACTCGTATTTGTCATTATTCTATGTAAATATCCACAATGAATCAACAATCAGCTTCATTTTGTATGAAATTTATTCACAATTATTCTCTTGTTTTATTATACCATAGAGAAACAATAGCGTAAGTAGATATCCCATGGTATAGGGCGTTATGTCGCAACTTTTACTGTTATCTCAAGCCGATAGTCCACGTTGTCTCTTCCTGTGAAGCTTTATGGACGCTGGTAGTCTCTCATATGGTGCGTTTACACTCTTACCCCAACAAAACAGTAAAATTCGACAATAATCAACAGTAATCGGCTTGAGAAAACAGTAAAAGTTGCGACATAAACGCCCTGTACCATGGGATATCTACTTACGCTATTGTTCCTCTATGATTATACTTAACAATATTATTCTATAGTGAGGTCCACGTTATAAAGTCAGCACCTGATTAACATTGGTTCGCTAACCTTGTCTGTTATTAGACAAAACAGATAACTTCATTCTTTTCTAGCTCATTTCAAAGATGAAAACCACAATTCATGAGCGAGTTCTCCAACCCAGAGGGTCACTAGTGAATAAATAAGATTAATTTCTTCCAAAATAATCCATCTACCCTTAGTTTTGAAAGAAGAATAATGATTTTCATCACTGTTGAGTCAGTCTTTTTTACAATTTTTTTTATATGGAAATAACGGAACATTTTTTGAATGTGTGTGCTCTGGTGTGAAGCCTCATTTAACAAAAAAGGCCGGAAGCCATTGTGGGGTGGGGAGGGAGACTATGAGGTGATTTGCGTGTAATAAGAGTAGCCCGGATGTTCACTTGAGTTCTCTCTCTCTCACTCTCTCTCTCCTCTTGTGTCAATTTATCATCGAAAATAGAGGATTTGGCTGTGCATCCCATATTATATACTATGTCAGGTGTCAGGCCATGGTTTGTTTCGCAAGTCAACATTGCAAAGTAGGTAGACTCAGGTTTCAGGTTTCACACTTGAAATTTTGACAATATGAATGTATTCAGACAACAATGCCTGTCGTCGTCGACTGCGGAAGTTTACGCACCAACGAAAACGCACCTTTTTAAGTCGAGTCATTTGTTAATTTGAATCAGTAATTTACTTCAAATAACAATAGTTGAAGAATAGCTCGTCTAAATCCACCATCGTGAACACCCCTTATAGTGAAATTCACGTTGAAGTAAGCGGAAATGATAGGACGACGTTGTTGACACGTTTCTTTTTTCTCCGTCTTCTGTAGTAGTAAAAGTTGTTCTGAGAAGAAGATAGTAGTAGAAGAAGAAGGAAATAAGATGATCCTGAAGAAGAAGAGAGAAGACAGAGATGAGAAGAGAGAAGAAAAGAAAGCAAGAAAGAAGAAGAAAGAAGAAGAAGAAGAAATACAGAGAAGAAAAATCAGAAGAAGAAGAAAGAAGAAGAAGAAGAAGAAAGAGTGGAGGAGACGAAAGAAGAGAAGAGAAGGAGAGAAGGAGAGAAGAAGAAGAATACAAGAGAAAATAAAGAAGAAAGGAGAAGGAGAAGCAAATAAGGATAGCGAATAAGTGAATCAAAGATCAGGATCACGCTCTGGAGGAGAACAACACTGACTGAACCACCAAATGCCAATCGTTGACTGTAGAAAGTTGGGACTAGGATTACCAAATCGCTGTTTAACCGTCGTATTCGGGGTGTTTATTGTACTGTAAAAGTTAGGTTGCAATCTACCATTCTCTTTGAACAGTTTACAGTATTAGAATTATAATTGCTGATTATCATTAAACGAAAATCCCAATTAAATGCTTTAAATCACCCCGAATTCTTCCGCTACTGCAAATATTGACAACAGGATGAACAGCTAGATTGAATTTCGATGTGCGCTACTATTCAAAAATTATTTGTCATCTTATGAATCTCGGGGATGCGATATTTTGATTTTTCACATACTCGCTCACTCACTTTTTCACTATCCACAGACGACGAAAGTCTCAGCTGTTTCTGCCAAGGATGAATTATCCTTTTGATGTCGTTCAGCGAGTTTTCCCAATGATGAGACCTAGTGCAATCAAATTTTTATATCATAAACCTACTAGTAGTTCTGTGAACAGTAGACCTCACGCAGTATTCTCATCCACAAGTATCTGATAGACCTTATAGAAATACAGCAATAGACTGGCTCTCCACACATCTGGTATCACTTGTCAGTGATTATGATGAATAATATTCTATAGTCTGATTTTAACTCTAATATTGCGTATGAAGGAGGCTCCTTTTTCCTTTTATATTATCCTTGAAATGCAAAATTTCCAAAAACCTTGTATATACGTCGACGCGCAATTAAAAAAGGAACATACCTGTCAAATTTCATGAATATCTATTACCGCGTTTCGCCGTAAATGCGCAACATAATACTTATTTGTATATCTAGAGTGAAAAGTACAACTTTTTCTCCCTGTGGGAAAAGTTTGAAGCCCGAGGCGAAGCCGAGGGCAACAATTTTCCTGAGGGAGAAAAAGTATTTTTCACTTGTGATGTACACAACATTTTTCCTCCATCTACATTTTTTTATTGAAACTGCAAATACAATCATTTTAATAACTTACATATTCGTGACAATGTTTCCTAACAACTTAACCTAAAATCTAAAACCTAAAAACCGGTCGTCTGATTGGCACTGCCGATTGCGCTATCTATCAGCAAAAGTTGTAACAATTATATCAGCTGGGTGTCTACTAAAAATGGCTGACTCCAGATCACGCGTTCAGATTTGAATTGCAGATCAAAATAATTTGTTGGCTGGTATTTTGAATAGAATAAAATATTTTAAAAATTGTATGAATTTTCATTTTGCACTAATATTAAGGATATAATATCATACAAACATATTATATTTCATGAGTCGATCAAATTTCTGGTTGTGGTATTGAATTAAGTTGACTCAATGACAGACCTCTTTATGCTTTCTCATCTGAGCTTAGACCTTCTAACCTATTACAATGTAAGTTTTTAAAATAGAGATGCTTCCCATGTTATTTAAATGGAGTCACTTTTCCTCCATAGGGAGTTTTTCTGTTTTTTACTACCGAGAGCGAAAAAGTGACACTTTAGTATTATGTTTCAGGGAGTAAAGTAAGTACTTTAGACAGTAGGTGGAGGAAAAAACATTTAAACATTCAAACATTGAAACATTAAGAGAAATGCCAAACCGTCGACTTGAATCTAAGACCTCACTTCGCTCGGTCAACTATGTTCCAAATTTCGTGAAAATCGTTAGAGCCGTTTTGAGATCCGTTGAACATGAATAACCATATATAAAAATAGCCAGATATAAATATACTGGAATTGCTCGCTTAATATATTAGGATGTGCTTGCATGGAAAGATTGAAATATCGTACAATTTGGCAACACGGATGCATTGTTATGACAGGTATGAGGTTTTTTGTCCAAGTTTCAATTTGTTTCATTCAGAGTGTAACTGTACTGGTGTCGTAGGATTGACATGCAGGAATTCAGCCTAACTATTCTTTGTACCCTGTAGATTTCAAGAACATCCTAAATTGAGTAGTGAACCCTGCTATCCTGAAATCAGCTCTCATCGAATCAAGAAAACAAAAATCATTAAGGAAAAGTAGATGCACAAGACCGGTGAAGAAATGTTGAACTTTGTTCTACAGTTACTACAGAGAGATATACAGTTCTTTATATAAATAAATGAATAAATTATAGCAACTGTAGTTTGTGTCAAGCCAACACCCTCTTTCAGAGTGGAAGTGTTTACATAAGATGAATGTGACATTAGAATGGTTTATTGCTTCCACAAGATCAACCGAGATTAATTTATTAATGGCAGATTATTATTGATGGCAGTAGGAGTGAGAAGGAGAGAGAGTGAGTGAGAGTGTGACAGAGTGAGTAAGAAACAGACAGAGTGACTGTGTGAGAGAAAAGAGCAAGATCAGCTGATCTCAACCGAGATTATCTTATTGATGGAGTAAGAGAGAGTGACTTGGTGAGAGATAGAGAGAGCGAGAGAGAGAGAGAGAGAGAGAGAAGAGAGGACATTAGAAGAAGTAAAGATGGACTTTGACTTTCACCGCAGCGGCAGTAACTAAAAGACAAAGAGCTTTATTGTAACGGCTATTATCAACTGAGACCAGACCGTTGTTGTAACGGTGAAGGCCTCAGAAGAAGAAGAAGAAAAGAAGAAGAAGAAGAAGAAGAAGAAGAAAAAAGAAGAGAGAAGAAAGAAAGAAGAATAAGAAGAAGAACAAGAATAGAGAAGAAGAAGAGAAAAGAAGAAGAAGCAGGAAGAAGAAGAAGAAGAAGAGAAGAGAACTGAAGAAGAAGAAGAAGAAGAAGAAGAAGAAGAAGAAGAAGAAGAAGAAGAAGAAGAAAGGGGATGAAGAAGAACGGGATGAAGAAGAAGAAGAAGACACGAGAAGTAGAAGAAGGGGATGAAGAAGATGAAGACGATGAAGAAGAAGAAGAAGAAGAAGATAGGAGAGGGAGAAGAAGAAGAAGAAGACTGGTAAAGAAGAAGTAGAAGAGTGAAGAAGGAGGAGTGAGAGTCGAGGAATAAGGAGCAGAAGGGAGAAGTAGAATGATATTGAAGAAGATTGGAAGGAAGAAGTACATAATGGTGATGAGGAAGAAGAAATGGATGAAAAGAAATATCCTCGAAAAATACGAGTGTTTCAATTTTGTTGGCCAAGGAACTCGATTTGTAAAACGTTTCAAAGAATATGTGTTGAAATTTTGAAGTTAATTGACGGAAAGGATCGAAAGAAACCAACAAAAGAGTCTAGTCATCAGTAAGAACTGGCTACAATCACTCGTTCAATCACCTGATAATTTTAATAGTTGATGGAGAGAACGATCATAAGATTAAGTCAAAATGGATACAAATTATCAATTGAATATGATAATCATTATTTGATAATTTTCCAATCATCGCAATGATTAGAATAGTTTCATACAACAAAATGGGGACGAGGAGATTGTACATTGACGTTTGGGCAAGAGCCAATGGGAGTTGTTTGTAGGCGGAGCTTCCACTTTCTCCTAGCATTCTTCTCGCTCGTGATTGGAGGAAGTCGACCAATAAAATAATTGAAGCAGCGTTCTGCTGCTTTCAACACTGAAAACAGAGCTCTGTAAACATATTTCTTCAGAGATAATGTTGAGAGAGAGAAAGTGAGAGATAGAAATAGAAAAATATAGATTGATTTATTTTATTTATTTAGGGCGGAGTTAGAACTCCAGGTCCTCTCTGCTATCAAACCCTCGTTGAGAGAGAGAGAGAGCGATTAATTTTATAACTTCAGGCTTTGTCAGAGAAACCATCCGGAATTGTTTGTATGAATTAAAATTTCAGGTAGTGGGTTAAATTTGTTCAGTTTACAGATCTGTAGATATTTATTTCAAGAATTTATGTAGACTTATCCTTTCTATCTAACTTCAAACTCTTTACAAGTCCCTCATGACATTCAAGATGTAAAATCAGCCGATATCTTCCTAACTCTGATGAATAAAGTTGTACCAGTACCTAAGGGACGACATCAATTATTATTATTAAATCTCGAAATCAATTATTTCATCTGCTCTTATTTCTTCACTTTTTCCATTGAAAATAAACACAAGTAATATGAATTATTGGGGAAGGGTTAACAGGTTCATCTCAAAACCGTCCCTCGCTCAAATTTTGGTATGAATAGTTCCGTAAGATATATTTGCTTCACGCTTAAGTTATTTATGTCTCCACTTATTTTCTTCACGATTCAACTTTACTTATTCCAAAGCTATCTACGAACACTTCATGTATCGTTATTCAATGAATTTATGTATATACAGTCGGCTATTATAAACGGGTTATGCACCACATACCCAACCCAAATATTATGCAACCTGCTTTAATAAATATGATAATTTCACCTCCAGTTCCAGAGTTAGTCTCCATATCGCCCTAGATATTAACTCAAGATATTTGCATTATCGATAAGCTTGTGCTAAGAGAAAGCACATTCATACTCCACTGTACTCCAGTGAGGTCCACGTTATAATGGCAGTATTTGATCAACATTGGTGTTGCTATCCTTGTCTATCATTCGACAAAGCAGACGGCGCTATCCTTTTCTTCCTTCGCAACATTGCTGTTATGTATATAGAGTACTGACGATCATATATAGTGGAGTATGTATATATAAACGATCAATGACCATTAACCGAGGTGGTTACCCCCGTAACCAAATGACGTCATTGGGAAACCTGTGCTCATTTTGTGCCTCCAGGGCTCTATAAACTTCTTTATGGGTCCGTTTATTGCTGTGTTATGTGTAGTCACGTTTTGGTATGTTTTTATTAGGGCCTCATTTCATCCTTCAACAAACTGTATTTATTTATTTAATGTCTTGGTGAATACTTGATGATAATAAAATATACTTGATTACCTAGAATACAAAATCGATCCTTCAACAGACATATTCATTTAATGTCTTGGTAAATATATGATGATAATCAAACATACTTGATTACCCAGAATACAAAATGTATTTTTGAATAATTGTGCTCGTGTGAAGATTTTGGTAGAATTGTGATTTTGGTATTTTTGGAAGTGAAAAGTTTGTAAAGTTGTGATTTGGAAATTGATATTATCGAAAGTTTGTTCGATTAATTTGTAATCATTAAGTTGATTATTGGCACTGTAGGCTTCTGGTTTATTGATCATCAAATTCAAGGTCTATAAATACAGGTCATGACACAGTCCCGTGATGCATTGCAAAATCGCCATTTTATGGGGTTCTAGTTCACCAATTTTCAAATTTATCAGATACTATAATATTATAGATTGAACAACATGATGTGTTATTTTGTTATATTGTTCAAGAGATATTGCTTGGCTTTGAATTGTAAAATAAATTGTTCCGACAGAATAATAATATTCAGATTCCAACTAGGAACTGAATTGTTGATTTTTAGATTTAATTGATCGGGAACTTAGAACTGTTTTTGAAGTTGGCCTCGCATATTTCTGTCTTGTCCCAATGCCTTATGAATTGAGTGATATAGAACAATTTTTCATAATAAATAGATGAGTAATTGGAGCATTAATTATTGAAAATTCATTATTAAAAAATTGAAAACCTGAATTCACATATTATCTGAACTAGAATATTGTTTTTAAAAAGCATAACGCATGATTTTATGAGCAGATTGGAATATTTCAAATGTACCGCCATAATGACCCCACAAAATGGCCGCTCCATAAGGCACACGAGTGACATGACCTGTATTTATAGACCTTGATCAAATTAACTCATCTCAATCACTAATCAACTAACTACCCTCCTTCAAGTTAATCAGTTGAGTAGTTCAGATGTGAAGAAGCGTCATTCGTGAATTTCCTATCCCGTACATGTCTCAGCCAACTCCTTTTCTTTATAAATAGTATATAGACTAGCAGGTAACCCGTGCTCCGCAAGGGTCTAATATTAAGAACTTGACAAACTGAAAACTTGACGTACCGTACTAAAATCTTGAAGAATTAAGAGTAGGCATATAACCATCCTCGGTAAATTAACAATCTCTATGCAAAATTTCAAGTTGATCATTCCAGTAGTTGAGACGTGATGATGCGTCAAACATCATTTTCCTATCCCGTACGTGTATAAGCCAGTTCTTTCCTTTATTATCTGATATAGATTAGTAGCAATGAAAAGAGACAAACAATATTCCTTCATCAAGAATCTAGGACACCCCTAATTGTATTTCACAAACAATAACTTTGAAGGTCATAAATGGAATTTGTCATTTCATAACATCACATTATGACGTCATAACGTCGCACCTATGTATAGTGAGGTCCACGTTATAATGGCAGTGGAGAAAGATAGGAGAACAACGTTGCCGATCCTCTGTCTTCTATTGACGGTATCTGATACAGTTTATTGATTAATACTAGCGGTTCATTCTCGTTTAAAATATCAATTATATTTTATTATGTAGAAGTTTATTTTTCAGTAATTCCATATGATTTTTATGTTAAGATGACATATTTTGTTAATTATTATTATTCCAATTCAAATTCAAATTCAAATTCAAATTTATTTCTCAAAAAACTACACAATTATAATAATCTAATATTATAACATATAAAAATAATACAAGAAAAATACTATTAATATATAAAATGATCCCAAAACTGCAGTATATTATTTTTTTATGTCCATCTATGTTTAAGGAGTAGCCTACAAGGAAAAACCTGTGCGTAGACCTAAGTTGCAGTAATATATTTATTCAATATAAACTAAGAAATTGAACCAAAAAAGAACAAAGATTAGTGGAACTTACACACAAATATAAGTTTGTAGATTAAATTAGATAAAAGTTAGTAAAACACAATAATTATTATTCTATGATAAAAAAAAAACAAAACATAAAAACAAGAAACAGTTGGTGCTTAAAAGATTTTTTCTTCAGTTTTATTTGATCTTATCCATTCCTCAATCTCGCAATTTAGTTTTTTGCTCCGGCTTGTATTGGCAACAAAATGAGTAGGAACAAGATTATTATCCTCTGTGATAAGTAAGTGAATTGTCTTCTACATACATTCAAATCCATCCTCTCTTGATGGAATGTTTCTCTAATAGGACGTAAATTTAAATTCAAGTTCCTTTCACGAAGAAGAAATTTATTGTTATTCTTCTTAATATATATTATCAAATTTTTTATGTACAGCTGTCGAACAGTTAGTACTTTGAATTCATTGAAAAGATCGCTTGTAGGATAAAGTCTGGGTTTGCCTAGAATTGTTTTAATAATATATTTTTGAATTATGAAAAGTTTTTCAAAATGTGTGTTCAAGGCTCCACCCCAAGCTCTTATTCCATATTGTAAGACAGCTTGTGCATAAGAGAAGTAGATTAATCGGGCTATTTTCAAGTTATTTAGTTCTCTAATTTGATGAAATTTATATATTAGAAATTTTATTTTTAACTCATGCTGTTTATATGAATATTCCATCTCAGATATGGATCCAACAGTATTCCCAGGTATTTTACTCGTCCTTTTTTCAAATTTCAGGACAAAAGCAGTGATTTGTTGATTGTTGACAATTGCAGTTTACTTGGTGTATTTTAATACTTTCTATTTCATGAGGTTGTTTTTGGGCATTGGGTGAGAAAGTCATGAATACGCTTTTAGAAGCATTTAAAGTAAGCAGATGTTCATCGAGCCAAGATTGTGCTACTCTTAGACCTTTTCTGCGCTAAGGCGCACGTCCTCCCAGGAATTGCCAGTGAAAATGAGAGCGGTATCATCAGCAAAGGATACGATTGAGCAGTTCCCAATGTCAACTTTAAGAAAATCATTAATATAAATTTGGAAAAGTATTGGTGAAAAACCAGTGCCTTGAGGCAGACCATATTCAGTAAGTTTTTTATTACTCGATAAAGTATTCAGCGTAAGTAGTTGATACCGTTCAGTTAGATAACTATTGAATAGTTTGAGAGGTGAGCCTCTGATTCCAAGGTGTTCCATCTTCTCTAATAATCTTGACTGGGATACAGTGTCAAAAGCCTTTGCCAAGTCTAAGAAAGTTGTTAAAGTTTTCTTTTTACTGTTGAAGTTTTCAATTACTCTTTCCAAAAAGTCGGATATTGCATCTTCTGTTGATATGCCA
This sequence comes from Nilaparvata lugens, assembly GCF_014356525.2. Lineage (NCBI taxonomy): Eukaryota > Metazoa > Arthropoda > Insecta > Hemiptera > Delphacidae > Nilaparvata > Nilaparvata lugens. The sequence goes on from NW_024090634.1 coordinate 23,264, forward strand.
CTCTTAAATCCATACTGATTTCTGTTGATAATTCTATGTTTATTCAAATAACTTACTAGTCTCTTCTTTATAATTTTCTCCATTATTTCAGCTAAATTATTTATTAAACTTATTGGGCGATAATTTGAGGTCTGATTTATCACCTGATTTATAAAGAGGAACAACTTTAGCAACTTTAAATAGTTTAGGAAAATAACCTACCAAAAACATTTATTTATTATCATTTTAAGAGGCTCTACAATATAGGAAGCTTTTTTTCAGACAGGCAGAACTCAAATTGTCTACTCCTGGAGAAGAGTTACTTCTGAGAGATTGATTGTGCTATTATTTCATCATTGTTTGTATCAGCCAAATAAAATGAATTGAATGAGGGGATTGACGAATCGGCATGAGTACGTTGTCTAGGCTGTTATTTATTATTTTATTAGCATATTTGACCTACATGCGTGAAATGGTGGTTTAGAACTTCGGGATCTATATTGGGTATTTTTTATCTCGTTTTATATTCAATAGATCATTGATACACTCCCATGTCTTTTTCGAATTGCCTCTGCTTTGGAGTAGTATATTATATAGTAGTCATACTTATTTTTTTTATAATGTTGTTTAATGTTTTCTGTAGTTTTTATATAGTGATTTGAGAAAGTTGTTTTGAGGCTGTTTTTTTAATTTCCGATGCATTTTATCTCGTTTTCTTATTGACGTTATTAATCCTGCAGTTATCCAAGGCTTGAGAGGCTTTAGTTTGTGTGGTACAATTTTTATTTGGGTTGCATTTCCAATCTCAGTGGATAATGCATCAACGAATAATTCAACAGCATTTTCAATATTCAAATCGCATTTATTTTCATTATAAATCAAGTTGTGATGCAACCTCGGACCAATTGTACTTCTTAAGATTATTTAGCAAATCATGGTAGTTTATAGATTTTCTAGTGTTAACACTTGGTTCAGTTCTACCAGTATTTTCTCCAAGACCAATGTTTATACAAGTCAGATAGTGGTCAGTAATACTTGTTTTCATTATTGATCCAATAATAGACTCACAAACATCATTTGTTTTTCTGTAAAATATGTGATCAATACATGATTGGGATCCGTTTATTTCTCGAGTAGGTTTATTAATGTAAGATATAAAACCATTTGATGACAAAAGATTGAAATATTCATTAACAAAGTTTGTGTTACTGTTTATATCTATGTTTGTATCACCGATGATTATTATGTTTTGACTATTTTCATGTTTCAAGTAATCAATGCAATCATTCAGACTATTGAGAAAAATTTGCAAATTAGAAGAAGGTGAACGGTAAATAGTAACTATTGTGAATTTAATATTTTCATCAGGTATACTGACACTCAGTATTAGAGAATTACATTCGAGTATAAGAAAATTTATGTTTTCAACATTGAATGTGTTCCTAGTAAAAATACAAACTCCATCGCATTTATTCAGTCTACCTGGTACACTATGAATTGAATAATCATTCAAACTGTGATTTATTGTGCTATCGTTAATCCAAGTTTCACTAAGTGCTATAAAATCAAATTTAGTATCACAATTCCCTAGAATATATGCTAAGTTATCAAAGTTTTTATTCATACTTCTTATATTCATGTGACAAATATTCACAAATCTACATGGCTCAGTGGTATAATTTTGCGGTTTGAAATTAAAAATATCATCTACTTGAATTGTATTGTATGACTCAACTGAGATTTCATTATCAAAATTATTTATTAAATCATTAAGAAAATTAATAAATGTAAATTCTACATTTATACATTCTACATTATTCATTCTACATTAACGATGTAAATTCTACATCGTTGAAAGACGATCCGGCAACAGAGCAAAGCGAGGAAGAGATAGCGCTATCCGCTTTATTGAATGATAGACGAGGATAGCAAAACCATTGCTAATCAAACACTGCCATTGAAACGTGGACCTCACTATAGTTTAACTGTAAGCATGATACTATTATAGATAGCATTGATGCGTTCCATGCAAATAATGACAATTTGAAGTGAGAATGGCTGCAGTGTTGTAACCTTCCTCAATCCATTGTAGAAAGTTTTTTACGTTGAATTTGAAGTTGCCTTATAAGGGTGTATGTGTCAAGCCAGTAGTCTCAATAATAGAAAAGACCTGTTTTAAGAAGCTGAACACGACTGATATAGTCTACTTCATGAGGATAATGTAGACATGAGAATATAAATAAAAATATTTATTTATTTCATTTACACACATGCACAAGATCAAAACAATGAATGGGAGAGTAACAACAGAATTAATCCAAAACTATTTCTCCCCCGAATTTAGATAGTTGATGAGCAGATCTGAATAAAGTTATGCTATTACTTCTTATAATATTTCACAAAAATATTAATATAAAAATATAAATCTGAGAACCCTTTCTTGAATCATTTAAAAATATTTATATTTTTGATTACTATTTAACGAAAATCCTAAATAAATGCTGTAAATTACCCCGAAGACTTCTGCTACTGCAGACATTGACAACAGGGTTAACAGCTAGATGGATATTCGATGAGAACTACTATCCAAAAATTATTTGCCAGCCAGGGAATCGAACCCAGTACCTCCCAATTGCTAATCAGGAATGCTTAAAATTTATATTTTTATTTATATCCAAAAGTAGCCCAAAAGAAGAAAAGACAGATTCAGATTCCTTTATTCATGTGTTAAACAATACTAAATTCAACTTACAATCTAGCGTTAAAAATAAATACCAGTAGCAGTAAAATAACATGGTGAATCATTATTAAACTAAAGAGTTGTACAATAATATTGAGCAAGAAATATAACGAAATATGGAAAAGTTAAGTTACTACTGTAATGTTTTCATTTTCACACAGACAGAGAATGTCTGGGATAAAGTTTATGGAAATAATGAGTGTTCAACCTAATTTGGGTGTTCATTTGTTCAACTCTTGGAGCCAATTTCCACTTGAATTTTGGATAAAATTGGAAGAAAACATTTATTCCACACTAGAGATTACTAGAGTTCACGGGTGATTTATCATTATTAAACAACCGATACTAGTATATCATATTCTATCAATAAACTATAGTGAGGTCCATTTTATAATGGCAGTATTTGATTAACATCGGTGATGCTATCATTGTCTATCATTCCACAAGCAGATAGAGCTATCATCCTTTTCTAGCTCAGCAACGTTTCTAGATCGTTTTTTAACAATGTAGGAATATAATTAATTTATTAATAAAATTTTCTATCTAAATATTAATTTAATCAATAAAAAATACGGTTTATTGACGATAATTTTGATATCAGCTATCCTCTATAGAAGGCAGTGGCAAGGCAGAGAATTGGCAACGCTGTTCTTTTATCGTTCTCTCCTGCCATTATAACGTGAACCCCACTATAACATACCTCATGAGGAATGTCTGTAGTAATGTTTCTGGAAATACAGAGTTTTCATTCAAATTTAGGAGCTCAACTGTTAAACTTTTGGATCTCATTTCAACTTGAATTTTGGTTAAAGCAATTTGTTTTTGAACTGGAATACTGCCTTATTTGGAATACTTGGGCGTGTCCAGTCTGGGCCAATGACAGTAGAGCTCAACCGTCATTGGTCAACAGCTGATGGCCAATCGTAGGGCTTCAGCCACACTATACTTGTCTACTTCTCTACTGCTTAAAGTTCAAGCTTTCAGTTTACTTTATAGAGATTGATAATGGTGTAACAACTAGTAACTTTAAGAGATTAGCTGCTTCAATAGACCAGTGGTTTTGACAATATCAACTCGTTTCATTTTATAAGAGAACATTCTTAACTTGGGGTTATTAGAGTTCAATTTAATGTATAATTGATTATTTCAAACCAGAATGAACAATCAATATTATTTGATATACCGCTATCAGCTATCCTATACAGATGACAGTGGCAAGGCCGAGAATCGGCAACGCTGGTCTCCTATCTTTCTTCACTACCACTATAACATGGACTCCACCATACTAAGAGAATTATATCAGAAGCAACATTCCATTTTCTAGGACGATAATAAGTTGGAGAAAGAAATATGCCACATTGCTGATATTCAGTGAAGCATTACTAAATAATGTTGAGAAAGTACTTCCTATCTTAATCCAATTACTGAATCATGTTGAGCTTTAGAAGATCATAATTATAACTGCCGGAAGTTATTATACCTGGTCCATTATCAAGTGCATTATTTCAAGGATAATGAGACAATTTCCGCGGAATTCGAGAGGAGAAAAAGAACAAGATGAAATATCGTAAAACGTATACAAGGTACTAAGTTACTTGAGTTTGAAGCTTGACTTGAGACTATATCCTGCTTTTCATTAGTAGATTTAGTGGTAGAGTTCCCTGGGTGAGTACTAACTATCTTGTGAACTCTCCCAATGTTCATGGTAGAGTACTAGTTTTACTTTCCTTGCCCTATTACCATAGGTAAGGAAAGTACGGTATTGCTTTCCGAAAAAATTAAGGTACCCCAATTTCTAAATTTCTATACGTTTCAAGTCCCCTGAGTCCAAAAAAGTGGTTTTTGGTATTGGTCTGTATGTGTGTGTGTGTGTGTGTGTGTGTGTTGTGTGTGTGTGTGTGTGTGTGTGTGTGTGGTGTGTGTGTGTGTTGTGTTGTGTGTGTGTGTGGTGTGTGTGTGTGTGTGTGTTGTGTGTGTGGTATGAGTGTGTGCGTCTGTGTACACGATATCTCATCTCCCAATTAACGGAATGACTTGAAATTTGGAACTTAAGGTCTCTGATGCAATTCAAAATGGCGAAAATGTCAAAAACATGGTTTTTTGCAATTTTCTCGAAAACGGCTCCAACGATTTTGATCAAATTCATACCTAAAATAGTCATCGATAACCTCTATCAACTGCCACAATTCCCATATCTGTAAAAATTTCAGGAGCTTCGCCCCATCAATGCAGATAGATTCCCAATTATCAGGCTTCAGATATAATTGAAACGAGAAAAATCAAGTGGAGTAGATTGAGCATGAAAATCTCTACAATTAATGTTCAGTAACATTTTCACCTAAAATTGAAAATAAGCTTTAAATTCGAGAAAATGTGATTATTCAATTGCAAATTATTGTGATTCTATTAATCATTCACTATGAAGAGATAGCAGACCTCATGTGTGTCTCCAGCGTTTTTCCCTGTCACCAGCTGGCTCAAATCTTTGATAGTAGACTTGAGATGCGCGGGAACACTAGCGTCAGGTGATCAATTTTCATACGGCAAGGAAAGTGTGTGAGTGCGCCACACCAGATTTTTTAGTAAGTAGAGTGGGATAGCACCGTGGATAGTACTCTACCACTTGCCTTCCCCCACCAACGCGTCTCAGTCTACTCTACCACTACTACGCTAAAACAGTCTCGAGCTAGTAGAGTCGTATCGTAGGCCATCTAGTTTAACTATATAAATGTTATGTAATTGAAAACTTATAGTATGGTATATACTATATAAATGCTTTGCAAAAGACTTTTGTGGCTGAACCGCGATAATGAATGTTTCGTATTGACATTTTAAGGTTAGTTCTGTTCAGTAGACAACACACTTCACATACTATTCTCAATTTTAGTGGGAACAGTTTTACTCGACCAAGTAAGTAGAGTAGAGTTAGCTCGGTAGAGTTTTAGTATGCCAGTTACTCGACCACTAACTCTACTAGTGAAAACCAGGCTTATATGACGTTGGACCTCACTAGACTAGATAGTGTGGTCCACGTTATAATGGCAATGGCATAGGAGAGCATCGTTGCCGATTCTCTCTCCCTTGTCTCTGCCTACAATAGAGGTTAACTGAAAACGGTATATTTGATGTAATATCAACTGTCCATTCTTGTTTGAAATGAGCAAGCATTATTTTTTATTCAGAGTTTAGAGTTTTCATGATTGAGATAAAATATTTTGTCAATAATTAAATATATTTCTACATTGTTGAAAGACTATCTGGCTACGTTGCAGAGCTAGAAAAGGATAGCCGTATCTGCTTTGTCGAATGATGGACAAGGATAGCAACACCAAAGTTAATCAAAAATACTGCCATAATAACGTGAACCTCACTATAGTTCACAAGTAATTTCTGAGCTGGACTGAAGCAAACGGCCTTGAATAGTCTAGCAGCTGACTTCCAACCGGAGATTGCATCTTTACCGTTACTCATTATTCCATTCACGATCCACGACCTGCTGTCTACTCAGATTCACTTTCAACTGCGAGCATTCTACATACATTATAGCATCATAGCTTCCCATACAACCAGAATGCTTACTGTCACTACTAGGGATGGGTATCGAAAGACAAAACATCGATGTTTTATTCTCCTAAACATCGATAAGTGAAAAACATCGAACCTTAAACATCGATGTTTTCAAACATTTTCTACGTTATCAACGGAGATTGATATTTAATCGAATATAAAAAAGAAAATCAAATAATCTAGAATATTGTTTTATAGATTTGAATATTTGTTTAGTATAAGAGAAATTAAGACGGTATTATTCTTTTGTCCAAATCTCGAAATACTTAAAAATACAAAAAAACTCCTAAAGCCACTACAATTTTATCTGGAGCTATTTTTCAATATTTAACTGTTACTAACTGGAATTACAGAAATTTTAGACTTGGTATTCAAGTAAAAGTCTTTCAAATAATTGAATTCAGGTTGTGACTAGAAAGATACATCAACTCTATTATAGTACACAAGATTTGTCATCTCGTAGTTGAGTCAAAACTCTCGGGATATCCGAAGATTCTGTCTTGGGATTTCATCCTAAGCTAAATTTTAGCAATCTTTGCTACTCATAATCGTATTATTCAATACCTGATAGTTTTATTTTGGAAATGAGAATGAATAAGGTTTTTTAATGGCTATCTACACTCCATACAATACGAGGACCTCTACTCCAGAGCTAGATTATATTGGTATTAACGATGTTAGGAAGTACTTTAATAAGAAAACTCTTTCTTCCTAAGAAACGAAAAATCCGACCTCTTATTCATTCTAATGGGTATCTACCTTGACAAGCCCACAGTTATGTAATCTCAAGAGTATCCAACAGTCTCACATAAAAATACAGAGAGCCTGATTGAAAAATTCCTTTTTGTTGGGAAAACATCGAATGACCGAGTCTAGGTAAAACCATCGATAAGTGAAAAACATCGAACAGTAAACATCGATGTTTCTAAACATCGATGTATCGATACCCATCCCTAGTCACTACATCTCGTAAATGATTCTAGCGGATCTAGAAAAGGATGAAGTTATTGGCATTGTCTAATGATAGACAAGGATGGCAGACCAATGTTGACCAGATGCTGACTTTATAACGTGATTCTCACCGTAGTCTAGTTAAAGATGGCCTTATCCGGTAGTGATTATTATCAGGACAGTTGGAAGCCGGAAAGAAAGAACAAACTAGATGTGGATTAGAGTGAAAATGTGTTATAAGGGGCAGGTGAAGTAAGAATAGGTGAAGAATTAGATGAGCAGAGAGAGGACGAGAAACAGGTCAATTAAGAATATGGGAAGAATGAGGAGCAAGAACTATTTTAGACTTGCAGGTAACCCGTGCTCCGCTAGGGTATAATTAAAAACTTGACAAACTGAAAACTTGACTTTATGAAGTCTTGAAGAATTAAAAATAAGCCTATAACCATCCTCGGTAAATTAAGAATCTATATGCAAAATTTCAAGTCAATCAGTGGAGTAGTTAACGGTGATACCAACGAAAAAGATGAAAGGAAAGAACAGTACAAATTAGGAAGAAAGGGAAAGGAGAAGGAAAAAGTATCGTAAGGAGGTAGAACAATGTTGGAGAAACAGATAGAAATAGACTAGACTTGGAGTATATAGGTAGGAGGTAGTTATAATGAAACTATCTACTCTTTTCAACCGTTGAAAAGGAGAAAAGAGAAACATTCAGCAGATGTATTAGAAATAGACAATTAATGCATCAGGAAACATGAGAAATAAATAAAAAGGTAAGAACAAGAGAAATGACAACATAACAGCTGGTAGGAATGAAATGAATCTAAAAATAGAGAGAGCATTGAAAATCAAATGGGAAGAGAAATAGGCAATAGGCAGCTTGATAAACTTTTCCAGAAAAAGGGCTCTCATTTATTTATTGATACAAAGAAAAAGATTGATGATTTATGAGCCAAAAATATGCGATATAAATGCAGAGATTAGATGCGAAGAGAGCAGAAAAAATGCAGAAACAATTGTGATGTGAAGAAGAAGAAAAGAAGAGAAGAAGAAGAAGAAGAAGAAGAAGAAGAAGAAGAAGAAGAAGAAGAAGAAGAGAAAGAAGAGAAGAGAAGAAGAAGAAGAAGAAGAAGAAGAAAAAAGAATAAGAAGACGAAGAAGAAGAAGAAGAAGAAGAGAAGAAGAAAGCAGAGAAGAATAAAAGAAGAAGAAGAAGAAGAAGAAGAAGAGAAGAAGAAGAAGAAGAAGAAGAAGAAGAAGAAGACGAAGAAGAAGAAAAGAAGAAGAAAAGAAGAAGAAGAAGAAGAAGAAGAAGAAGAAGAAGGGAAAAGAAGAAGAAGAAAGAAAAAGAAAATGAAGAAGAGGAACAAGATAACCGGTTGGTGACATTTGCTTGCCGAATTCTTTTCTTTTCTATCCGACGAGTAATCAACGAAAGTTACGACATTTTGTTGAGTATGTTTCACGGACATTCCACGAAAAACATTATAGAAGCTGGATTTGAAAATGTTGCAACTTGAAATCCGGTATCTTAAGATATCTAAAATAAAGTAAAGTATTGACTTATACACGTACGTGATTAGTCAGTGCTGTCGTGCATGGATTACACTTCCTGTTTCTATCAGGTCTATCGAGAGCCGAGTGAGCTTCAACCTGACTTTAAAAAAACATATTTTGGAACAAATGACTGAAACTGTCCGGCCCTAGACCGATCACATGACAACCATCC
>NW_024090635.1:0-27198 GCF_014356525.2 Nilaparvata lugens
AGAGGAAGAAGAAGATGATAATGATGATTCTCTCTCTCTCTCTCTCTCTCACACTTTCTCTAGGTGGAAGAAGAAGGAGAAGAAGAAGAAGAGGAAGAAGAAGGAGAGGTGGAAGAAGAAGGAGAAGAAGAAGAAGAAGAAGAAGAAGAAGAAGAAGAAGATGATAACAATGATGCTCTCTCACTCTCTCTCTCTCTCACTTTCTCTAGTTATGCTCCATTTAATCTATAGATAGTCACGGTCTATTTCAATTAGTCTATTACTGACAGATTTAAGTGAAATGTCCTTGGAAGTAGAAGATGGAGAATGAGAAATTCAATGACTCTAGTGCTGACAGATTAAAGTGAATCGAGTTTGGAAGTAGAAGAATGGAGACTGAAAAATCCAATGACTCTCCTGCTGACAGATTAAAGTGAATCGAGTTTGGAAGGAGAATGAGAAAAAGGATAGGAAGGTTACTATCAACAAATGAAACGAAAATCTCATCTTACTGACAGATTTAACTGAAACATCTTACTTCCAATTGTGAGATTTTTACTGTGGAGAAGAAGAATGAGAAATCCAAGACTCTCCTACTGACAGATTTAATTGAAACATCTTACTTCTAACTGTGTGATTTTCAACCAAAGTGAATCGAGTTTGGAAGTAGAAGAAGGAGAGGAATGGAGAATGAGAAATTCATTTCATCTTACACTCAGATTTAACCGAGTCATCTTTGTCTAACTCACAGATTTAAGTGAAACAATAATCATATTCAAAAAATTTATCATGCTATCATAGAGAAGTATAAGAACAGAGAAGAAATAGTCGCTTTCAAAGAGAGGAAAGGAGAAGTGTGTCTAAGGAAGAAGTATGAGAATAGAGAAGAAGAAGAAGTACTCGCTTTCTTTCAAGCAAAGTGAATCGAGTTTGGAAGTAGAAGAAGGAGAGGAATGAAGAATGAGAAATTCAATGGCTCTACTGTTGACAGATTAAAGTGAATCGAGTTTGGAAGGAGAGCTTCAACTGGAACATTTTTGTCCAACTGACAGATTTAAGTGAAACGATATAATAACAAGCATCCAAAGAGAGGAAGAAGTATGAGAACAGAGAAGAAGTGCTCGCTCTCAAAAAGAGGGAGAAGTAGAGGAACGGAGAAGAATAGGAAGAAGTAGAAATGAGAAGTGTGTCTAACTGACAGATTTAAGTGAAACGATAATCACATTCCATCACATACAATAGCTTCCAAAGAGAAGAATGAGAGGAAGAAGAAGTTATGAATGCAGTCCGCTACAACTCGAGCTTGACAATGCTAATTGCTTCTCTAGATCACACACACACTATTTGCATGGTGAAATGAAACTTCCAGTGACAGGCTTTTTCTTAAGGAAATAACAGAACTGAGGCATGTATCTAACTGACAGATTTAACTGAATCGTTATTCCTCTCTATGAACTTGTCATTACAGCAATGCTAAGTGGAAATCTAAAAACAACTCAAGTAATACTGACAGTGAAGAGTGATTCTAAAATTTCAGTTAGCAACCCTCGAGACATTTCTCACTTCTTTCTCACAACACCATTTGTATGGAGAAATGAAACTTCCAGTGTCAGGTTTTTCTTAAGGAAATAACAGAACTGAGGCATGTATCTAACTGACAGATTTAACTGAATTGTTCTTCCTCTCTATGGACTTGTCATTGCAGCAATGGTAAGTGGAAATCTCAAAACAATTCAAGTAACACTGACAGAAAAGAATGATTCTGAAATCTCACTCTATGCAAACAGCTAAGCTTGGAAACCTTGAGTCATTCTTAGTCTAAGTACACTACTCTCTCAACTCTCCTTCTCACTTCATCTAATGGAAGAGATTCAATTCATCTTGTTTTATTTAATTTGATCTTACTATATGTACATTATTTGTGGTAAAGTTTTTAAAGGACCAGTCATAAGAAAAAACCATGAAGCTTCACACCTACAATTTTCTGCATCACCAAAATTGAGAAAATGGAGCATCAGAGTTGAAGCAAAATTAGATGCAGTAAAGTTGCACTGATGTAAAGATGCAGTATATTAGTTGCAGCTAAATAAAGAAAGCAGCATACTACTTGATTGTAGAAAGCAGATACCCATATTTGCAGATAGCAATATAGATGAAATTTTAATGATAGTACTTGAGCAATTGATAAAAGTGAATGTGCATAATTACATTGAAGTGAAACAAAAAATCAGTGGTTCTGTTGATACACATGTTTACTGAGATGCAGTAACAAGAAAGATTTTCATCTCAAGAGATGTTCAATCAAATAGGAGAAATGTAACTGTAAAAGTTCAAATAAAATCCGTATATTGTTAAATGTAGAGAAAATACAAATGATTGAAAATCACATAGCAAGAAGCACAACAAGATCAATCATTATATTCTAGAGGGACATCAAACTCTCCATTCATGGAGAGTGAGCATGAGGAGAAAAGATACTTGAGCAAAGTGCACAATTGATAAAAGTGAATGTGCACAATTACATTGAAGTGAAACAAAAAATCAGTGGTTCTGTTGATACACATGTTTACTGAGATGCAGTAACAAGAAAGATTTTCATCTCAAGAGATGTTCAATCAAATAGGAGAAATGTAACTGTAAAAGTTCAAATAAAATCCGTATATAGACAGATTGTTGAATGTAGAGAAAATACAAATGATTGAAAATCACATAGCAAGAAGCACAACAAGATCAATCATAATATTCTAGAGGGACATCAAACTCTCCATTCATGGAGAGTGAGCATGAGGAGAAAAGAATAATATTATAATTTTTTATTTTGATATGACAGTGAATGACTACTTATTTAGAGATAAGGCAGAACGAAGGAAGAGATAACACATACAAGTTATTCTGAGAAAGTACTTAAAGGTGATTGTTAAAAATGAAAAGCAAGTAGATTATTTGAGTAACAAATTAAGACTGGTCTTTGCTTATGTAGTAATATTATGGAAGTAGATTTAGACAGAACTTTTTTCTATCAAAGGAAAAATGAAAGCTATTGATTATAGTTATATTTGAGTAATTATGCAAGTAGGTATTTGGATAAGTGTAAGAGACATGTAAAGACAACCTTGATGTATCCAAAAGATACTACTTCCAAGTCAAATGAATTGAAAGTCATGATTCAGATTAAGTTGGTGAAAGCACAAGAGGCTATATATTATATTGTTGAGAGAAGCAAAGCGATTATTCAATTCCTCTATCAGGCGAGATGCATATCTAGCTAGAACTAGAACTAGTTTTTTGAAAGCCACAGAGACATTCGGGGAACAGCAACTAGCAGAATTTGAAAAATAAATACAAATTTGAGAGAGAGAAACTTGAGTGTATTTCGATCATAGTGAATTGTGATCACAATCCCTTACACTGTCGAAGGAGATTTGTCTATCAAGAGGAATAATTTGTGTCAAATGCTATAAGGAACATAGATTCTCTATCAATTAAGTTTCTGTCACAAGCAAGGAAAACCTTTTATGGAATACTGTAATAACACCGCAATGCTGGAAAATTAAGATTACAATATGATGTAAGTAAGATACTCTTTGCTTCAAGCAATAGAATATTTTTGGTACAAATTTTTTGTTGTTAGCATCCTTTGTTAAACAATAAATATGTCTAGGGATTTGGTTAGTTATGAGTTAGTTCTATGTCTAGTTAGATGTACACTTTCAACATGAATTAGATTACAGTAAATGATCACTCTCCAGATAAGTATGAATAGCTTTTTCATCTCACTACTCTTAACCCACACACACTCAAAGTTAGAGTGAAAAAACACTATAATTTCATTGGCTTTAGCTGTTGTGCAATATTCTCACTCACAGTGTTAGATAATTTCTTCATTTTGGAGGAGAAGGAAAGTGTGATATTTCATAGTTTGGAAGCTACACAAGAAAGACTTTGAGAAACCAAACATAGATTTATAAAATTAGAATCAAGCTGGGTGAAAAGATTCATGCATGAGGAAAGAGATACTGATGTAATAGTATCAGTCAAGTGACTTATTTAGAAAATAGCATTGCTAACACTTCGAACTCAAGTTTACACCTCATGAAAACTCATGAAAACAAATGCAAAAGCATATAGTATAGTTTTGACAAACAAACAGAAACTTTATTTTCTGTAACGAATTTCTAAAATTGAATTTTATAATATAGATACTATGCGATTCATCATCTTTGCTTGTTGCTGACACGGGTTAGAATCATTGTTGCAAAACAAATCCATATCAACGCCTACTGCGTTTTTCACGAGGTTAATAGATGAATTTCGAACATTCCACTGCTCTCACGGTTACATTATGTGTTAGAGCATAAAAACACACACACAAAATTTCTCTTTGGTTTATCAGAATCTGAATAATATACTTTAGTAGCTTTCAGTTTTTGATGTTTGTAATCCCTCCTCCATAAAACTTGTTACATGCACTGTTATTGCTTACCTCTAAGATGATAAACTTTTTTCTCAGTTGAGCATATGCTTGTCACTCTCTCTCTATAAGCTGCTGCGTTTGAATTCAGTGTATACTGTTACCTTCTTCAAGTCTGAAAAAACAGAATGAGAACACCAGTCTCTCCTTGTTTGTTTTGACGAAAACTGTTATTTATTCTACACTTGTCGCTTTCACTCTATTTGTTATTAGAATGAGCTAACAAATAATATTAGGAACATAGATTCTCTATCAATTAAGTTTCTGTCACAAGCAAGGAAAACCTTTTATGGAATACTGTAATAACACCGCAATGCTGGAAAATTAAGATTACAATATGATGTAAGTAAGATACTCTTTGCTTCAAGCAATAGAATATTTTTGGTACGAATTTTTTGTTGTTAGCATCCTTTGTTAAACAATAAATATGTCTAGAGATTTGGTTAGTTATGAGTTAGTTCTATGTCTAGTTAGATGTACACTTTCAACATGAATTAGATTACAGTAAATGATCACTCTCCAGATAAGTATGAATAGCTTTTTCATCTCACTACTCTTAACCCACACACACTCAAAGTTAGAGTGAAAAAACACTATAATTTCATTGGCTTTAGCTGCAATATTCTCACTCACAGTGTTGGATAATTTCTTCATTTTGGAGGAGAAGGAAAGTGTGATATTTCATAGTTTGGAAGCAACACAAGAAAGACTTTGAGAAACCAAACATAGATTTATAAAATTAGAATCAAGCTGGGTGAAAAGATTCATGCATGAGGAAAGAGATACTGATGTAATAGTATCAGTCAAGTGACTTATTTAGAAAATAGCATTGCTAACACTTTGAACTCAAGTTTACACCTCATGAAAACTCATGAAAACAAATGCAAAAGCATATAGTATAGTTTTGACAAACAAACAGAAACTCTATTTTCTGTAACGAATTTCTAAAATTGAATTTTATAATATAGATACTATGCGATTCATCATCTTTGCTTGTTGCTGACACGGGTTAGAATCATTGTTGCAAAACAAATCCATATCAACGCCTACTGCGTTTTTCACGAGGTTAATAGATGAATTTCGAACATTCCACTGCTCTCACGGTTACATTATGTGTTAGAGCATAAAAACACACACACAAAATTTCTCTTTGGTTTATCAGAATCTGAATAATATACTTTAGTAGCTTTCAGTTTTTGATGTTTGTAATCCCTCCTCCATAAAACTTGTTACATGCACTGTTATTGCTTACCTCTAAGATGATAAACTTTTTTCTCAGTTGAGCATATGCTTGTCACTCTCTCTCTATAAGCTGCTGCGTTTGAATTCAGTGTATACTGTTACCTTCTTCAAGTCTGAAAAAACAGAATGAGAACACCAGTCTCTCCTTGTTTGTTTTGACGAAAACTGTTATTTATTCTACACTTGTCGCTTTCACTCTATTTGTTATTAGAATGAGCTAACAAATAATATTAGTTGAATGACATTATGGAATGATGAAAAGAGATATATAACCTATAGGAAAATTTCAATGCAAAACCTGCAGATTACCGAATCTTGAATGATTTTGCGAGCTTTTGCTTCTTCCTTTATCAGAAATATTAGGAAAACTACACATTTATGTTGACTCAGTGCATGTGCAATCTGTGCATAAATTCAACCTTGAATATGCAAGTATATTATCTGAAAGATTACAGAAGTCTTGTCATGATGCATAACAAATAGACAGAAAACTTTTCTGTGTAGATTACAAATATTACTAGTGGGAGTCTATGTTATTCTTACTCACAGCCTATGCTCCAAAATCCACTCAACTTTAAAAAGTGATCTAAAACTGAGTTGTTTTTCATCATGATCTGATAACATAAGAAGCAATCAGCAGAGTTAGAGTGGAGGATAAGGAGGAGGAGGAGGAGGAGGAGGAGGTGGAGAAGGAGGAGGCGGAGGAGGAGGACACAGCAAATCAAAGGTTAGTGTTAGTTATTTGATGAAACTATTTGATAAATTATACTAATAGATCTGTTCACATTACAAGAGTTGGAAATTACTGATTCAGTTAATAGTTATGCACATTACTTGCATATTAACTTGTTGAATCACTGTTTGATTCTGTGATATGAAAGCAAGAAATAATAAAACTCACTTTAAGATTCCATGTACTGGTAAAACACAACAAGAAACTCTCTCTCTCATATGCAAGTGTAGTGAGAGACAACCTTGGAAGATATGCTCCAATTATCCTCTCGGTCGAAGATTAGCACGTTCTACTTCAGACAGCTTCCGAGGACAACATCAGCATCATGAATCTCTAAGATATAAGAACACAATTCAACTTATACTGACAGATTAAAGTGAATCAATCCCAGACTACTATAGATAAGAAACTCTTTTGTAGATGTGCTAAAACCCTATTACTCTTTAAGTTTCTCGTTCTAGAGTTAGTGGCAAGGATGTTTTCAAATATTCTTTCCAAAACTCCAACAATTCATGTTGATGCATAACAATATTAGCTACAGCTATTGACAACTGCTTTTTTCATATCATATGCACTTCAAAAAATATTTTCTTAGTCTATATTATGTAAATTCATTTATAATTTGCTGTATTGTATATAAGTGTAAAAAACCAGTATATATTGTAATCTACACGAATAAAGCACTCAATCAATCATTAGCTTTATTCTCAGATAAAAATATGCAAGTAAGGATTTTCTGTTTTTGTTAAGAAGTTTGATGAAACTTCTATAGCAATGATTAAACCTTTCCTTGTCTGTATGACATCCCAAGTAATTGAAGCATTTAATTTGTTACAAAATTTGGTTCTCAAGCACTATCTCGGATCTATCTGGTGACTTTCCTTTAAACGCTATGAGCTTGAATTTTTCTTTCTTCATCATGTCAAAGTCCATACCAATCCTATTTGACATGAAAAGTGCAAATTGAACTTGGTCTTCTGTGTTTAACAGTATCGTTTGCATATGATAAAGAGTTTATACAAGACAAGCCAATCAGATGAAGCTCTACAGACTAATTGCTGAACCAATAATAGCTTATGGAAGTGTATTTGCATGCACCCGAAATGAGGTTCCTTCGAGCAGTTAAATGTTACACCAAGTTGGACTACATAAGAAACGAAGTAATAAGAACCAAACTGAATGTAGAGTCTTTATTGCAAATATTGAAGGAAAGTAGAGAAGACTGTCCAGCCATCTACTTCGTATGCTATCAAATACACTTTTAATTCAATCTTGCCAGCAGGTGGGAGAAGAGATGAAATAGATATTGAATCCTTGAATGATGATTTAGTGTTTGTCTAGCTTAAAATCGATATTTGAAATTGTGTTTTATATTAGAAAAGTTTTGTGTAAAAAAAATGAATTGTGAAGAATCAAGAACGTATAGTGTGCAGAAAACAAAATTCAAACGTGAAAACATTTGAATGTTGGTGAGTACCATTTATAAGTGTTTCCGAAATGGTTAACCTATGGTTTTACTTCACAAAAATGAATGATATAGTGCGGTGCGCGTTCTGCAGTGTTGGTTGGACTCTAATCCAATGTGATCATCACCTAGCTGTAAACTATCTATTGTAATGTAACTATATCTAATGTAGATAGCAATCGAGATTACAACCTTAAATACGGTGTAATGCTAAAAAGAGATAATCGAGAATGTACTGATATTGTTGGAATCACAGAGAAACTTAATATTTTAAAAATACAACCAGCTGTTTACCTCAAATTCTCGAGTGCTCTGCTACATGGGTCCATTTCCATCAAACTTACTCACTGAGGTAGGATTCATCTATACAGGAAAAAGTGTGTTATCATTGTGAGGGAGGATTGAGACTGGAAGGTAGGAACAAGCTAAGTGGTTCAATAAGTGCAGCTATTTACAATTAAAGGTGTACAATATGCAATGATTTATAATGTATAAATAGAAAAAGCAGAGGAGAAGAAACAATTATCAGAAGCTAGAAATAATGAAAATGCACCGAAATTATCGAGTGATTCATCCAACTTAAATGTTTCATCGAAATCTGTGAAAAATATGTTTGATAAAAACACATAGTAATGTAGTGACTACAGCCTAATGCTTACTAAATGTGTTATCAGTACAACTCGTGCAGTCCTCTCCTAAAACAATCTGTTGTGAAGAGATTATTTTTGTGTGTGTACCATAATATTTAACAAAACCAAACTTGCATGTTCTTACTCCTCTTAGATGTTGATTCAAATTTTGGAAAAAACGCTTCAGCAATGTTTCAATGCAATCATTCTCCAGTGGTGATTATTTCTTCCAAAAAGATTCACATTATCCCGAATAACTTTATCCCAAATAACGATTCTTGTTTCTATTTGTAAGGACAAAAGTGAGAAGATTTTTTTTTCTTCTCAATAAGTTGACTAATGAGATTCGAATGAAAACTGTAATAGTTTACGATTTTTGTTAGACAAACAAATTCACTGATCTGAAATTAGTATAAATTGAGTAACTATTGTGGAACTAGTGTTTGTTCAGCTTAATTACTATTTGTGAATTGCTTAGAAAAATCTTGTGCGTCTATATAAATGTATATATATTAAATATTTGATCCTAATCCTTACCTTGTTCTGCTGGTTAATCATCAACTCAATGTCAGGAGAAGCTTGCTTTAAACAGAGTGTGCAGTCAAGACAGCTCAACTGTTGGATAGATTCAGCAGGTATAATGTTTAATGGAAAATAGCTAGTTTTCTGTGGGAAAAAAATAATATTCTGTCTGAGTGATTTATCATAGCTAGTAGATGATGTCATTAATTGAACGATTAGTCAACAATATTAAATGAATATTGAAGAATTATCTTGATGAAAGTGAACTCTCACTCTGTAGAATAGACTGATGCACTGCATGAACTCAAATAGAATTATGTGGTATGCATATGCTCACCTCAACTTATTGTATCTTTCCACAAGTAAAAATACCCTAGTGTTAGCAACAATCAATTTTTATCAGTGTGCAAGGGAGATAATCATCTGGAGAATAGTATTTGTTCTTCTCTTTATGATATGCTATTACTTTTCCATATTTCTTCGGAAAGATGTAAAAGAATATTGGAATATATACAAAATGTACGAAATAAGATTAGGGATTTGGAAACACCTCAATTGATGCAGGAATCACTGCTAGTAAGAAATCAAACATTATTCTATATCAGGTGTTAAAACGCTTTTCTCGATGTTTGTCTAAGAGATAGATTTATGGATGTGCAATTCTTTGCAATTTCTACAAAAATTACAACATACTTGACAAGTCTCTATTGATGATATAAAATTGTATTCCCTTTTGATTGGAACATACCAACTTTGTATTAGAGTGCTTGGTGAGAGAAGTACAATAAATTATTGCTAGAGTGTGCTTTTCATAATAATAATAATAAGCTAGAGCAAGGTAATCTGTCAGTAGTGATCTTGTCTTTGCTGATACAACATCAAGCTACTGTACTGGGATGGATAATGTGTTTGGTGCGGCATCAGTGGAGTCTGAGTTAAAGTCTTCAGATTTGTGCATTCAATTCATTATAGATAGACATTTCAATCAATTAAGTGAATACCATTCTGTTCCTTTAGAAAAAATGAGTTATCAATATAAATTAAGTGAACTCTTGGACACGCACCTAGATATATTGCAGCGTTTAGCAGAAAAAGGATGGACAAATCTACAATATTTAACTTTTGTGAGAAATTATGAAAAATTAGGTTTTTGGTTCAGTGAAGGATATGATCATATTGTTGTTTGTGATTTATATGGTACAACATATGATAAATTCTGGGGGAATGGCGACCGCCCAGATTCATATAAATGTGACTGTGCAATTCTTAAACAGTCTATCAATAGAATTAAGAAGGTTATCATAGAAAAAAATGCTCATTCAACAGAAGAACAATTAAATCAACTTATCTGGATTTTTTTACGAGATTCTGCAGATGAGACAGGCTTAGAACAGGATTGACAAAGAAAGATCAAAACATATAAGTGTATGTGTGCAATATTGTAAATAAATGAAATGCATCAACTTTGCTACTGTAATTCATTAGGTTGGTTAAATATTAAAATGTGTTATCTCATTGATGATAGAACAGATAAAAAACACTGACAAGATAAGATTCATGTTTGAAAATGTGTGAAGGTGCTCTTACTTCCATGGTGAAAGAAGTTCAGTAATTTCTCGATAGAGCGCAAACTATATAAGTATTGCATTTTTCAAATTCTACTCTTTTGAGGTTTTAGCTTTGATCAGTTAACATCTACAATGTCTTCTGATTCTGAGAAGAAAACGCACTCTATTGACACACAGTGTGATCTTAATGCCGAACAAGACTTTTTCTGCTATCACTCAAGATGTAGTATACCTAAACCACTGGAGGAGAATGGAGGAGGAGGAGGAGGAGGAGGAGGAGGAGGAGGAGGAGGAGGAGGACAAAGGAGGACAAAGGAGAAGGACAAAACAGCACAAGAGGAGGAAGAAACTCTCTCCTGTAAAAAATTCGCAACAGTCGACATGCATTGGTTCAAGGGGAATTTCAATCAGATTATTTTGAAAGAAATCGGAATCGTAGATCAGGTAAATAGCTTTGTTGTGTCAGATTTCAAGTCGCCATTTGCAAAGTCGGAATTGAATGATAAATTGCGTAAGCAAGCAACATGGGCAGAGAACAATTATCACAAAATACTCTGGGAAGATGGACATTTTATTTATACAGACGAATTATTGATATCTTATCTTGAAGGATATGATAAAATCTACAAAAAAGGTACAGAGAAAGCTAAGTTTCTTAGAAGGTTACACAAAAACGTATGTTGTTTACTGGATGAAATTGAGAAACCAAATTTTAACTACTTTACAAGTTCTTGGTGTTATAATGCCTGTGAAATTCATCATCACAATCCGCAGGGTCGATGTGCGCTCTTCGCGGCGGTTCATTACAATAGTTTGATAATGAAAAATATGGACTCATCTCCAAATTTCATGTGCGAAAACAATAGAATGCTTAGCATGAAAAAATGTCAATTCTATTCAAATACAGAAAAGAAAAACTTTGCAAGATATGGCTTTTTCTATAACGGACAAGAAATTCAATGTGTTTCTTGTATGCAAGCATTGAAATATCATACTGCTCGTGTATGTTGTATTGGAGGGAAGGCACAGGAACCATTTAATTTCTCTATATTAGTACCGACATATGTTTCTTCATTCGCTCATCATGGACCTGTGCAAGTGGATGCAAGCTGATAGTGAATTGGAAATGAGGTTAGAACAGTGTATTGATTGGTATGATGCCTGTGAAATTGCAATTAAACATTCAACTCATGAAAATCATCATTTGGTGAAACAACTAAAAGACATTTTATTAAACACAGTGAATTTGAATGATATATGTGATTATCATTACCATTATCAAGCACATAAACTGTCTGTGGGTCATCATCAAAGAGGAAATGTTGAATAATTGTAGTGAATTGTGTAAATAAATTTCAAGTGTATACATGAATGATTCCTCATTCCAATAAACCTTCAATATTCTTACTTCTAAGTATCCACTAAGCGATTAGAAGTGTACTTGCTGTGAACTGAACAGAACTCTCGAGTTGTCAGACAAGGAAAGTTTTAATCATTGCTATAGAATTTCATCAAACTTCTTAACAAAAACAGAAAATCCTTACTTGCATATTTTTATCTGAGAATAAAAACAACAGCTGTTGTAGCTATGGTGAAAGTGATATTTTCGAGCTCAAAATTTAAGTGATTTTATTCTATATTTTGTGAATATTTGAAGTTTGGTTTTTGTTTTAACGGAAGTTTCATTATCAATTTATCTAAATTTGAAACTCTTTGTTTTATTCTGATTCATAGATTCAGATTGAAGATTTGGTGTTGAAATTGAAGTGAACATAACCTATATAATATTTGGACGATTTGTGACAAAATCAGGAAATTGAAGAAGTTTTGGGCAATAGCCTGTTTTTTCTTTTCCGACTATTGTATTGTTCGCTCTATCTAATAAATAAATAAATAAATAAAGCTGGTGAGAGATTGATTGAGTGCTTTATTTGTGTAGATTACAATATATACTGGTTTTTTACACTTATATACAATACAGCAAATTATAAATGAATTTACATAATATAGACTGAGAAAATATTTTTTTTGAAGTGCATATGATATGAAAAAAGCAGTTGTCAATAGCTGTAGCTAATATTGTTATGCATCTACATGAATTGGTGGAGCTTTGGAAAGAATATTTGAAACATCCTTGCCACTAACTCTAGAATGAGAAACTTAAAGAGTAATAGGGTTTTAGCACATCTACAAAAGAGTTTCTTATCTATACTAGTCTGGGATTGATTCACTTTAATCTGTCAGTATAAGTTGAATTGGGTTCTTATATCTTAGAGATTCATGATGCTGATGTTGTCCTTGTAGGCTGTCTGAAGTAAGATGTGCTAATGTCTGACTGAGAGGATAATTGGAGCATATCTTCCAAGGTTGTCTCTCACTACACTTGCATATGAGAGAGAGAGTTTCTTGTTGTGTTTTACCAGTACACGGAGTCAAATATGCTCATATATCTCTGGATTTCAATTTCATTTGATCTGATTGCAAAGAATATTAAATTTTCGATATAGTTAGCAATAACAAATAGAGTAATAAAGCTTCACCACGTCGGGATTATCAACAGAATCTTAAAGTGAGTTTTATTATTTCTTGCTTTCATATTACAGGATCAAAAAGTGATTCAACAAGTTAATATGCAAGTAATTTCCAACTCTTGTAATGTGAACAGATCTATTAGTATAATTTATCAAATAGTTTCATCAAATAACTAACACTAACCTTTGATTTGCTGTGTCCTCCTCCTCAGCCTCCTCCTTCTTCTCCTCCTCCTCCTCCTCCTCCTCCTCTTCCTCCTCCTCCTCCTTATCCTCCACTCTAACTCTGCTGATTGCTTCTCATGTTATTATGATGAAAAACAACTCAGTTTTAGATCACTTTTTAAAGTTGAGTAGATTTTGGAGCATAGGCTGTGAGTAAGAATAACATAGAATCCCACTAGTAATATTTGTAATCTACACAGAGAAGTTTTCTCTTTATTTGTTATGCATCATGACAAGACTTCTGTAATCTTTCAGATAATATACTTGCATATTCAAGGTTGAATTTATGCACAGATTGCACATGCACTGAGTCAACATAAATGTGTAGTTTTCCTAATATTTCTGATAAAGGAAGAAGCAAAAGCTCGCAAAATCATTCAAGATTCGGTAATCCGCAGGTTTTGCATTGAAATTTTCCTATAGGTTATATATCTTTTTTCATTATTCCATAATGTCATTCAACTAATATTATTTGTTAGCTCATTCTAATAATCGTATAATAACAAATAGAGTGAAAACGACAAGTGTAGAATAAATAACAGTTTTCGTCAAAACAAACAAGGAGAGACATTTACTCCTAGTATTCTCATTCTGTTTTTCAGAATCAAAGAAGGTAACAGTATACACTGAATTCAAACGCAGCAGTTTATAGAGAGAGTGACAAGCATACGCTCAACTAAGAAAAAAGTTTATCATCTTAGAGGTAAGCAAAACCGCAATAACAGTGCTTGTGACAAGTTTTTTGGAGGAGGGATTACAAACATCAAAGACTGGAAGCTACTAAAGTATATTAGTCAGATTCTGATAATCCAAAGTTCCTCTTCCATAATGTCATTCAACTAATATTATTTGTTAGCTCATTCTAATAATCGTATAATAACAAATAGGGTGAAAGCGACAAGTGTAGAATAAATAACAGTTTTCGTTAAAACAAACAAGAAGAGACATTTACTCCTGGTGTTCTCATTCTGTTTTTCAGAATTGAAGAAGGTAACAGTATACACTGAATTCAAACGCAGCAGTTTATAGAGAGAGAGTGACAAGCATACACTCAGCTGAGAAAAAAGTTTATCATCTTAGAGGTAAGCAATAACAGTGCATGTAACAAGTTTTTTGGATCATGATGATGGTGAGGAGGGATTACAAACATCAAAAACTGAAAGCTACTAAAGTATATTATTCAGATTCTGATAAACCAAAGAGAAATTTTGTGTGTGTGTGTGTGTGTGTGTGTTTTTATGCTCTAAGACATAATGTAACCGTGAGAGCAGTGGAATGTTCGAAATTCATCTATTAACCTCGTGAAAAACGCAGTAGGCGTTGATATGGATTTGTTTTGCAACAATGATTCTAACCCGTGTCAGCAACAAGCAAAGATGATGAATCGCATAGTATCTATATTATAAAATTCAATTTTAGAAATTCGTTACAGAAAATAAAGTTTCTGTTTGTTTGTCAAAACTATACTATATGCTTTTGCATTTGTTTTCATGAGTTTTCATGAGGTGTAAACTTGAGTTCAAAGTGTTAGCAATGCTATTTTCTAAATAAGTCACTTGACTGATACTATTACATCAGTATCTCTTTCCTCATGCATGAATCTTTTCACCCAGCTTGATTCTAATTTTATAAATCTATGTTTGGTTTCTCAAAGTCTTTCTTGTGTAGCTTCCAAACTATGAAATATCACACTTTCCTTCTCCTCCAAAATGAAGAAATTATCTAACACTGTGAGTGAGAATATTGCACAACAGCTAAAGCCAATGAAATTATAGTGTTTTTCCACTCTAACTTCGAGTGTGTGTGTGGGTTAAGAGTAGTGAGATGAAAAAGCTATTCATACTCATTTGGAGAGTGATCATTTACTGTAATCCAATTCATGTTGAAAGTGAACATCTAACTAGACATAGAAGTCTCCTCCTCATAACTAACCAAATCCCTAGACATATTTATTGTTTAACAAAGGATGCTAACAACAAAAAATTTGTACCAAAAATATTCTATTGCTTGAAGCAAAAAGTATCTTACTTACATCATATTGTAATCTTAATTTTCCAGCATCGCGGTGTTATTACAGTATTCCATAAAAGGTTTTCCTTGCTTGTGACAGAAACTCAATTGATAGAGAATCTATGTTCCTTATAGCATTTGACAAAAATTATTCCTCTTGATAGACAAATCTCCTTCAACAGTGTAAGGGATTGTGATCACAAGTCACTATGATCGAAATACACTCAAGTTTCTCTCTCTCAAATTTGTATTTATTTTTCAAATTCTGCTAGTTGCTGTTCCCCGAATGTCTCTGTGGCTTTCAAAAAAACTCTACTCATCTAGTTCTAGCTAGATATGCATCATGCCTGATAGAGGAATTAAATAATCGCTTTGCTTCTCTCAATATAATATATAGCCACTTGTGCTTTCACCAACTTAATCTGAATCATGATTCGACTTTCAATTCATTTGACTTGGAAGTAGTATCTTTTGGATACATCAAGGTTGTCTTTACATGTCTCTTACACTTATCTAAATACCTACTTGCATAATTACTCAAATATAACTATAATCAATAGCTTTCATTTTTCCTTTGATAGAAAAAAGTTCTGTCTAAATCTACTTCCATAATATTACTACATAAGCAAAGACCAGTCTTAATTTGTTACTCAAATAATCTACTTGCTTTTCATTTTTAACAATCACCTCTAAGTACTTTCTCAGAATGACTTGTATGTGTTATCTCTTCCTTCGTTCTGCCTTATCTCTAAATAAGTAGTCATTCACTGTCATATCAAAATAAAAAATTATAATATTATTCTTTTCTCCTCATGCTCACTCTCCATGAATGGAGATCCCCCATTTCTTGATGTCCCTCTAGAATATTATGATTGATCTTGTTGTGCTTCTTGCTATGTGATTTTCAATCATTTGTATTTTCTCTACATTTAACAATCTGTCTATATACAGATTTTATTTGAACTTTTACAGTTACATTTCTCCTATTTGATTGAACATCTCTTGAGATGAAAATCTTTCCTGTTACTGCATCTCAGTAAACATGTGTATCAACAGAACCGCTGATTTTTTGTTTCACTTCAATGTAATTATGCACATTCACTTTTATCAATTGTGCACTTTGCTCAAGTACTATCATTAAAATTTCATCTATATTGCTATCTGCAAATATGGGTATGTTTACATTCTACAATCAAGTAGTATGCTGCTTTCTTTATTTAGCTGCAACTAATATGTACTGCATCTTTACATCAGTGCAACTTCACTGCATCTAATTTTGCTTCAACTCTGATGCTCCATTTTCTCAATTTTGGTGATGCAGAAAATTGTAGGTGTGAAGCTTCATGGTTTTTTCTTATGACTGGTCCTTTAAAAACTTTACCACAAATAATGTACATATAGTAAGATCAAATTGAATAAAACAAGATGAATTGAATCTCTTCCATTAGAAGAAGTGAGAAGGAGACTTGAGAGAGTAGTGTACATGATAAGAATGGTTTCCAAGCCAATTTGCATAGATTGAGATTTCAGAATCATTCTTTTCTGTCAGTGTTACTTGAATTGTTCTGAGACTTCCACTTGCCATTGCTGTAATGACAAGTCCATAGAGAGAAAGAACAATTCAGTTAATTTTGTCAGTTAGATACATGCCTCAGTTCTGTTATTTCCTTAAGAAAAACCTGTCACTGGAAGTTTCATTTCTCCATACAAATGATGTTGTGAGACTTGATGAGAATGTCTCGAGGCCTTGCTGGCTGAAATTTTAGAATCACTCTTCACTGTCAGTATTACTTGAGTTGTTTTTAGATTTCCACTTACCATTGCTGTAATGACAAGTTCATAGAGAGGAATAACAATTCAGTTAAAATCTGTCAGTTAGATACATGCCTCAGTTCTGTTATTTCCTTAAGAAAAAACCTGTCACTGGAAGTTTCAATTCACCATGCAAATAGTGTGTGTGTGATCTAGAGAAGCAATTAGCATTGTCAAGCTCGAGTTGTAGCGGACTGCATTCATAACTTCTTCTTCCTCTAATTCTTCTCTTTGGAAGCTATTGTACATGATGAAATGTGATTATCGTTTCACTTAAATCTGTCAGTTAGACACACTTCTTATTTCTACTTCTTCCTATTCTTCTCCCTTCCTCTACTTCTCCCTCTTTTTGAGAGTGACTACTTCTTCTCTGTTCTCATACTTCTCCCTCTCTTTGGATGCTTGTTATTATATTGTTTCACTTAAATCTGACAGTTGGACACACTTCTCCTTTCCGCTACTTCTACCTCTTTTTGAAAGCGACTACTTTTTCCTCTCTGTTCTTATACTTCTCTATGATAGCATGATAAATTTTTTGAATGTGATTATTGTTTCACTTAAATCTGTGAGTTAGACAAAGATGAGTCGGTTAAATCTGAGTGTAAGATGAAATTTTCGTTTCACTTAAATCTGTCAGTTGGACAAAAATGTTTCAGTTGAAGCTCTCCTTCCAAACTCGATTCACTTTAATCTGTCAACAGTAGAGCCATTGAATTTCTCATTCTTCATTCCTCTTCTTCTTCTACTTCCAAACTTGATTCACTTTGGTTGAAAGAAAGCGAGTACTTCTTCTTCTTCTCTGTTCTCATACTTCTTCCTCCTCTCCTTCTTCTTCTTTCTCCTCTCCTTCTTCTTCTTCCACCTAGAGAATGTGTGAGAGAGAGAGAGAGAGAATCATCGTTATCATCTTCTTCTTCTTCCTCCTCTCTTCTTCTTCTTCATCTTCTTCTTCTTCCTCCTCTCCTTCTTCTTCTTCTCCTTCTTCTTCCTCCTCTCCTTCTTCTTCTCCTTCTTCTTCCTCCTCTCCTTCTTCTTCTCCTTCCTCTTCTTCTTCCTCC
Source organism: Nilaparvata lugens (assembly GCF_014356525.2). NCBI lineage: Eukaryota > Metazoa > Arthropoda > Insecta > Hemiptera > Delphacidae > Nilaparvata > Nilaparvata lugens. Next base: position 18,246 of record NW_024090635.1, read on the forward strand.
TCTCCTTCTTCTTCTTCCTCTTCTTCTTCTTCTTCTTCTCCTCTCCTTCTTCTTCTTCCACCTAGAGAATGTGTGAGAGAGAGAGAGAGAGAATCATCGTTATCATCTTCTTCTTCTTCCTCCTCTCTTCTTCTTCTTCATCTTCTTCTTCTTCCTCCTCTCCTTCTTCTTCTTCTCCTTCTTCCTCTTCTTCTTCTTCAACTCCTTCTTCTTCTCCTTCTTCTTCCACCTAGCGAGAGAGAGAGAGAGCATCTTCTCCTTCTAAGGGACGTTGGAGGGGTCAGGAGTGGGGCGGTAGGAGCGGGGGAGGTGGGGGGACGGTAGGATGGGTGCGGTTGGAGTGCGAGGGGGGGAAAAGTCGGAAAAAAGTCTCGCAGTATGTACAAACTGACACTACTGGTGAGCACTTGCACATATATTAATTCAATGTGATCACACCCTTGATGTTCCTCGTATAAGTAGTGTGGCCCTTTGATGATAATACAACATTTTTATCTTATCCAAAGTGGAGGGCAAGGAGGCCCAAATTTCAGCATATGAGCAATACTCATTCTATCTTTTCGAATTGTAGGTAGCTCATTCTTCTCAGCTTTACAAGACAATTTAATATATTATGACTGTATAATTTGTCTAGCATAACTTAACCAAACATTTTCTTATGCCTAAGGCCCAACTATCAGTGCGTCTCAGACCTGCTGATTTCTTTTAACCCGTTAGCCAGATGCATTGTCTCTCATGAGGTGAACTATACGAACAAAAGAAGCTCCCCATAAGAGGCCATGCATTCTTGAAACGCACGCGTAGTGAATTTAAAGCGTCAGACACCTGTTGGGACCTGAGTAACCCATTACACAGTCATTGCATTTTATGATCACAGATAGACGACCATCTTTTATAAAATTAGCCTACTAGCAGGTGACCCCTGCTCCGCAAGGGCCTTATTCAAAAATTAATAAACTGATAACTTGACTTACTAAAATCTTGAAGAATTGAAGATAGGACTATAACCATCCTCGGTGAATTAATAATATTTGTGCAAAATTTCAAGTCGATCAGTCCAGTAGTTCAGTTGTATAGGCCTAAGTCACTAGACAAGAAAGCTATAAGAGCTATACATAATAAATACATTCACTGATTCATCTAGAGATGTAGAGGTCACTTTAAGAAATGGAGTAAGTTATATCCAGAGTTCCGAAAGTCTCTGTGCACCAAATTAAATGACAGGAAATAATTTCAGCTGCAAATAAGAAGGGGATAAATGAAGCTGCATCAATGTGAGCGCAGGTCATTTCCAACATATTTTATAACACATATAATTATAACTATGTAAGTTAAGAAACTTTGCAAATCCATTTTCTATTTAAAATTGTTTAATGAACACAATGTTTTCCTGTAATAGTTTTATTTTCACAAAACTTGGGTGATGCTGCTCCTGGGAGAAATATAAAAGCAGTTTAGCCAAATACAAATTATGGAAATTAGGCCTACTCTCATGATGGTATGTCCATAACTTCATTTGAATCAGATCACTCTAGTGCTCAAGTACTCAACTGAACATACAGTTTGAGTTTTCTTTTGTGTGATGAAGCTATCCTAGTGAAAGAAGACCTAATATTGTGTTTCATTCAAATTACTACCAAGTTTATCCATTAACATTACCACTAAATAATTTTTTTTCTTATCCCACCCAGCTTCTATGAGTGTGGAGGTTAGTTTGTCAAGGGAACCATAGATTCCGGATATTTGAAAAGCATAGGCTAGAACTATAGGTAGCCCGCTAGTTTAACAGACTCACATTCAATAAAATGACTTGAAACTGTCACCACTACTGGTGATTGTGACAATTACAAGTCGTTTTATGTAAAGGATATCTACCACAGCGCCTTCACTATAATAATGAAAGCTATTGCAGTACTCGACGTATGTTCAAATGCATTCATTTTTTTAATCCATCCATTATTCATTTATCCAAATTGAAATATCTAAATTGTTGCAAATTTTAGAGAAAAACACTGAACGTATTAGATAAAATTATTGTAACTATGCACACTCTCTTTCAATAATTTATTGAAATCTGAAGAGCAGTTAAAGAACACATTGAATAATATAATTATTCAACCTACCATAGAATGTAATACAAGCAGAATAGACACAATAAACCTATGATTCAGAATTAAAGTAATGCGGTTTTCAAATTCAAGATAAAACTATGCGAGAAGTATAATCCTATTCAACGATAAAAATAAATTACGATCCAATCCACATAGTATACGTCGGTCTGCGTCTAATATATTTAGACTCTGCAGAACTATTAGTTCAAATTTAGACTGCCCTCAATGTTTTATGACAGTAATTTATCTCATATACCAACTCATTAACAAATTACTTATCTTTTTGTGTACCGTAGTTGAGGAGTTGATATTGTGGTAATTATTCATATTAAATTAAAAGAAACTGTCAAAATCACAGATTTTATAAAAAGTATGAAGACCGGCTTCGGTTGTTACACCATTGTCTACTTTTAATAAAATCTGTGGTTTTGACAATTTCATAGCCTTTTTATTTAATAACCAATTATCTCTTTTATAATGAACATAGTAACTTTTATATTGTGAATGAATCCTATTTTGTTAATTAAACGGCATTAAAATACATATAAGTTTTAGTGTATTTATTCTATTATGTTTTTTTGTTCTGTTATATAATGTTACTGAATTTTATGGCACCCAGTTTAATAACAATATATTTTTGTGGTTGCGCTGATAAATTATTAAAAAGATAAGTTTAGATCCATGCGCCTGCTACTCCTTTTGTAAGGGTCATCACTTCAAGAGCTGACTACTCTGAATATAATTTTTTATGAGATGTAAAATCGCAACAGCCCACCTATAGTGAGGTCCACGTTATAATGGCAGTGTTCGATTGACAATACTGTTGCTGTCCTTTTCTATCATACAACAAAACAGATAGCGCTATCTCTTTCTCGCTTTGCAATGTTGTCCGTTTGCCAGAATATTTTATTTTTACTTTTGACACTGACTGTACAAAAGTAAACAAACAATTCTCAGCTGCCATTTTTTTTTATTCTATCAAAATATTTGAGTACACAAGTCGTATAATTGATTTAAAATGTATTTTTGAAACAATGAAATAATTTTTAGACATTATCATATGAGAAACACAAATTAAAATACCTGAAATGACATTTTAAAAGTTGATAACTAACCATCCTAGACTTCATCCATGCTTCTGTTAGCCTACACGTATACACGTGAGACCTACTCGTACTGGTATAAATAATATTGAAAGGTCATTTCAGAATTATTTCCATTGAGATTACTTATTTTATATATGATTTCCATTTTTCTATTATTTATAAAGAAATTGGAATAGAATAACTACCAAATAACTTAATTTCTGTTGTCTTGGAATTCAGATTGTTGTATCACAGCTTTTTAAATTAGCCGCCATTTCAGGTTTGTATAAAAATAAAAATCTGATCTTAGTTATGAAAGCAAATTTTCGAATCAAACAATCAAATTATGAAAAAATATATTTTCTTGATTGATTCGACATAAAATTGATTATTTTATCAAGAAAATGATAATTATTATTATCAGATCAAATTTAATGGGCTGAATTGAGTAAGAGCTGTGTACACTCAGTAGCAGAATGGAGAGACGTGGCAACGTTTTTCTCCTATCTTTCTTCACTGCCATTATAACGTGGACCTCAAAAGTGGCTCATTATAGAGCTGTTGGTCCACTCATCTCTCACTATAATCATAATTCGTCTCATTACTCACGCACAAGTTCATGTGGGCATCACCCTCAGAAAAAAATCAAAACAATGAAGTTAGGAAAGGAATTCCAGAGTCGACTGCTTCAATTAACTTTCAAATTTAAATTTAATATTCATGAGGTTCATGTTATCACAGATCATTGTGAGTGTAAAATATTATACTTTTTTTGTTGATAACCATGTTCATATCCCAATTAGCAGATAATTTTGTGTAAGAATCATCGACTTTTTTTTTGTTACAGTGTGAAATGGCACCATTTGGTGGAGATAGCAGCAATCGGGGCTCGTCAAGGTGGGATGTGCCGCCTCAAAACAACTTGGCTCATCCTGTTGTTGATTATGTCATCAAATTATCTTTGAAAACAAACCCAATTGGCATGCCACCTGAGGAAAACAACTTGGCTCTTTCTGTTATTGATAATGTCATCAAACCAACTTTAAAAAAAAACAAATAAACAAAGATCACGATGGGACTGTGGACCATCATCGATTACAAATCCCATTCAACCAAAAAAACCACGATTTGATGAACCTCCAGTTGGCATTCTGGTGGATCTTGAAATTGTAAGTCATTCTCATGTTTTTTCTTAGTAGGTTACAAATTATTTTCTATCTTTTCTCAATCTTATCAGTGGTGGTTTTACATGGGACATATTACATTGCTGATGTGAAGAAAAATAACACACAAAATGGATCCTAGTAATACCACACCCTCACAGTGAAATATGATCTAAAACAAGCAAGATTTGTCATTAGAGAAAATCAATTTTCCCTCAGTTTTACCGCAGTTCAGTATACAGAGTTTTTTTGGAAAAACCAAAAAGTTTCGACAAACTTTGTGTGTAGTTTCCTGACATTGAAGTATGGTAAACAAAAACGTTCTAGTAAACAAAAAATATAATGGAAAATGAACAAAATCGGTCCATAACGTGGTTTTTAAAACGCTTTGTTGCTGATATAATGATGGGGGAAGATTGCACAATTTCCTACAATTTTCTAATTTTATAAATCTGTGGCAGTCTCATGCAAAATGGACATGATGTGACTCATGGACCTTCCAACCAGCTCTCACTCGCACCCACCCATAGATAAAGTAGAAATAGTAGAAGAAAAATAACTATACCGATTCAATATTACACAAATAACAGTAACAGTAAGGCACAAGTAACCGTAACAGATACAAGATGAGTACGGTACAGGTAGCGGTTCTTTGTAGGAAACGTCACAGCTGAATTTTAAGAAACGCCATGATCAATAGGAAATGCCACCGTAGAAAGTGCCACGTAGCCTTTTTTTTGCCCCCTCTTTATATAACTTGATAATGTGATGCGCTCTGTGAAAACAAGCCTTAAGTCGGGGTTTGAGTTTGTTTAACCATTCTTAATAAAGCATAAAATTCTAAATAATTTAACACCAGGCTCATGTTTCTATCATTAAATAGTTATTTCTATTTTTAGAAAGAAAAATATCGATTTTTCTGCCTGAGGGGAATGTTTTCGCCCGACTAAAATCCGAGGACAAATATTTCCCACAGGGAGAAAAATCATTTCCACTCAGTGATGTACAACATTTTCCCAGAATTGACACAACAACATTGTTTTCGTTCAACACTGCAGGATTTAAATGTATAGCATCTTCCCTCCACCTACATTTGAATAAATTGAAAATATTTTTTTTCTTTTAACTGCTCCTGACTTAAACTACAATAGCTGATTTTTTGGTAGATAACCGATAATCTATGGATATGTTACGCACGCTGCGCATGCTCGGTACGTTCTATACTTTACTGCTCCGAAAAATTAATAATTATCATTTTTTGCCTATTATCGCACTTCCTTTTCCAATATGCTATTGAAGTTTGGGGAGCAACATATAAATGCAGTTTATAAGACTTTAACTTACAAAAGCAGCGCTAGGTACGCCTAGACTATACCCTAGTAGACTGATATTCAAAGAATTAAAAGTCCTCACTTTAAGGCTGACTCATGTAGGAGACAGTGGCGGCTCGTCCTATGTGTTCAGTGGTTCATTGAACCCCCAGAATTGAATCAACTTCCTATACAATGATGAATTTGCAACTCAAATAATTATATTTTTATTTTATTCTCATTAAATTCACACATCACAACATTTTTCATCTACGTAAACTTAACGTTGATGTTCTGCTGCCGGTGCCTGAGATCCCGGAGTGGCTTGCTTGATACAGCACCGAATGGGATGACGAGACGCGTGGAGGTGGAAAGCAGTGTTCATTCCCCGATGTGAACCCAAAAACAGGGCTGGGTGAGGTAGTGGAACGGAGGAGGGGAATCGGTTTGCTAGCACGGATTTGGTTCACAATCCTGTCTGAACCAATTTTGCACGAGTTCATCCAAGAGTAGCCGAACCTAGCCGAGGCAAGTGAAGCATTCGGTAAACCTCGGAATGAATTGTGAATATTCGTGATACGGATTCAGTAGCAGTGCCATCTTGAACATAACCAATAAATTCAAATTTGGTGGCAGTAAACAGTAAAAAAGCGGTAAACAAGAAGTAGAAAGCGTGACAGTTTTGAGGTTATACGATATGATTTCGGGTATATATATTATACTGTATACAGTTGTGATAGATTTCACTGCATTTTTCGTTGTATAAATTGTTTTTGCGTTTAGAAGAATATAGTGTGTTTCGTGTATTCGTGAGTATTTCTAGTGTGTCCATTTTCTTTTAGTGAGAGTGTGAATATAATTTATTGTGTTACCGTAACAGCATTTTGATGAAGAAATATGAATAAGGTTCAGTATTTGTTAAATACAAACAATATTGATATTGAGGGTAGGTGTAAAATAAAACATAATGGTGACCAACTCCCGAAGTAAAAATCAAACAAGAAAAATATGAACAGGACAAAAAATTTATATTTGTAGAAAATATGCTCAATCTTTGGGGCGTAATTCCTTAAAATTATTATTGATCACCTTTACACTTGATTATGCTCAATACTCTATATCCTCTTGACCTTTCTCTCCAATAGATCATGAGGTTGAACCCCCAAGCTAGAAGATCACGAGCCGCTACAGGTAGGAGATAAAATTTTCTTCATCAACAGAAATAAAAATCTATTCACAATCCTTACATTACTGTACAGTGTGTTTACGAACTGCCTACCAACACTCTAGGGCATTGTTCCTGGGTAACAAGCATATCTAAATATCATATTTAAACTGTCTGCAAGCCTTCAGTTACTCACACAGCGGCCATTTTGCTTTTTTCACTTATTTTTTTTTCTAAATGATAGTTGAACATACAAAATTGAAACTTTGCACTATTATCTATAACAACTAGACAAAGCTAGAAAAAAATTATTATAATTTTTCAAATTCATAAAACAAAATGACTTCAAAACAAGAGATTTCCTAATGCTCCATCAAATATCCTTGGCAAAAATGTTTTGGCGCAAAGCTGATTTGAATTGACTCAATATTATGGCCCAAGTGACTGTCATACGATTTGCGAAGGTCTTTTAATATGTAAGGAATTATAAGAGAATGATTTCTTGGTCCATTTCGAACTGTGATGCATATATACACGATTTTTCACCTTTATACCAACATGCGGTGTGAGTAGACAAATAAGATACTATATTTTATTCATTCATCACAGCATAATATTATCTGTACAATACACAGTTGAATATCGTGAAAAATACATGGTGAATATATAAGCATATAAGCTACAGTTATGTTGAATAGATCTATCAAGACCATAAATAGCAGAGTAGAAACATAATAGATCATATAATAGTACTTTAAGCTATATGACATCTACATATTTTTTGTCTTAAGATCCTCAATATACTCATGTACTGTCCAGTAGGCTCCGTATATTAGAAATTCATAGAGGTCAATTTTAAATTAATCAAGTGGAATGCTGGTGGATGAGAGTTTATTATAGTACCTGAAGCTTGTAAAATTTGCAGTCTACATGACTAGGCTATCTCTCAAAAAGCTTCCTCCTTTGCGGCTGAAATTATCTCTCCCTCTAGTGTTGTATGACTTATTAGGATAATGGTAAGAGTAGGAGTGAGAAGAAGTCTAAGGTCCATTGTACTTTTTACAGTGTTGAGCTTATGTAAATCGAAGGCACTGTTATAAGTCAGTAGCGATGATAATCTGAATGCATCTCTACAGGGCTGCGTGTAACCAAGGCCAAATGTACCTTATCACTTTGGTATGTGGTACAAAGAACCTGACATGCTTCCCTTTGAGGTTCCACCTCAAAGCTCTATACCATAATATTTGACGTAACAGTTAAAAGTAGCAAAGTATGCAACTTTGGCATTGTTTTATGGGACATACATCACAAGATTCCTAATAAAAATAGACACTTTTACTAATTTTAAAATAATGTCTAAGCTCGCTTAGGCAGCGGGAGTACCGCGGCGGTACTAGCAGTTCCACTTGCTAAGAGATTTTTGTTGGCGCGCGGAGTGGTCTGACTTGGTCCAAGCTCAGAGATTTTTAGAACTAGCACATGCTCAGAGCTGCAACGCTGCAACTCCTGAATAAGTTATTGCGTCTCACTCTTGTCAAGTACAGAGAGCCACTACTGTAGCTAATTCTTTCATCATTTTGCCATCAATTATTATTGTGTCTTACATTTCTTTCAAATAGTTCTTTATATCAGTTGTTACTTCAATTTCTTCAATATGGAAAGTCTCATTAAAGAAGTATGCAGATGGCCAATTCTGTGGTTAGATTACAGTTCAAAATTAAATTAAACATGTTTCTTTTTTTTGAAGATTCATGTTGTTTATTATTTTTCAGGAAAGATCACAGACTCAAACAATTTTGGCACGCTTCTATCAATAAGATTTTTCAATTTTGAAATAATTTTTAATAATAAATTATTGATATTCTTTATACCGCAATAAATTACATTCTCAATAGGTAAGTTTGTTTGAGCATTTATCATTGCATAAACTTTGAATTACAAATAAAATAAATTTGTTTGGATTATTGAATTAAAATAAAATAAATTTGTTTAGATTATTGAATTCAAATAAATTAAATTAGTTTAAATTATTGAATTAAAATAAGATAAATTTGCTTAGATTATACAATTAAAATTGTTTGATTAATAAGAATGAAAATAGACCTATAGTCATTCTCAG
>NW_024090636.1:0-27078 GCF_014356525.2 Nilaparvata lugens
AAGCAAAGAAGAAGAAGAAGAAGAAAAGGAAAAGAAGAAGAACTATGGAACTCTTCTCCAGCAGCTCTCCAGTATGGACGTCCGTATCTTTTGCCAGCCGAGTCTGGAATCAAAGTTTTACTGGAATCATGATGCAAACTTTTAATTGGATATCGCGATGCGATTTGCAGCTCTGGATGACGTCATGCGTGATCATGATGATTATGATGATGATGATGATGTTGATGCTGATGATTAATTAGCGGATCATCCACAGCGCTCCAACAATGAGACTCGTTTCTCCAACAAAGGAGGCAGGGGTATCCTGCTATCCTTATGGATACAAAAACAGAATTACTTCCAAAAGTTTTTCTGACGTCACGTCGTGAATTGAAAGTTGGACTCTGTGACCTGTTTCAAAGCATTGTATTCGAATACAGATGATTATATTATCTGATTATGATATGTTAATATAATACGTATTTTACGACTAGAGAAGGGAGAGTTAGAAGTTCGATTATTTCTACTGAATCTGAATAAATAATAGAGGCGCTCTCGTTATAAATTCAGTTGAAATAATAGAAAGGCATAGTTGTCGCCTTCTATAATCCAGCAGTTAGCTATGATTCAAGTCTAACTTACGAAAATTACTGAGATATTGTATTTTTACTTTCCTTGCCCTATTACCATAGGTAAGGAAAGTATTGCTTTCCGAAAAAAATTAAGGTATCCCAATTTCCAAATTTCTATTCAAAACATGAATAGCAACAGACGAATGTTAATCAAATACTGCCATTATAACGTGAACCACTCTTGGAAAGATGATACAAAGATGATTCAAAGATAATACGAAGATGATACAGAGATTATACAAATATGATACAAGGATGATACACAAGGATAGCAACACCTATGTTAATCGAATACTGCCATCATAACGTGAACCTCACTATAACATCATCCAACTGATGTTAAAGATTTAGGCCCGGTTGCACAAAAGTGGGTTGAATTTTAACCGTGATTAATTTCACGAGAACCAATTAGGGAAGACCTTTATTTTGAGTACCTATTCCTCTGTTTTCTTCCTTCCCCCCATTTCTCCCTTCCCTTTTTTTCCTCATTACCTCCTCTTCTCTTCTTTGCCTGCCTATTACATGGGAAACCATAGTTGGCTTGGAAAGGTATCTTCCTCTCTTTTTTCTCTTCTCCAACACACCCAACCATAAAGCCCATGGTTTTTCATATTTGCAACATTTTATTGTGTTTTATTTGTTTCGTTATTCTTTTTTACTTTCCTTGCCGTATTACCATAGGTGAGGAAAGTATTGCTTTCCAAAAAAAATTAAGGTACCCCAATTTCAAGTTTTTATATGTTTCAAGGTCCCCTGAGTCAAAAACATGATTTTTGGTATGGTCGTGTGTGTGTATGTGTGTGTGTGTGTAGGTCTGTGAACACGATAACTCATTCCTAATTAACCGATTGACTTGAAATTTTAAACTCAAGGTCCTTATACCATGAGGACCCGACAATAAGAAATTCAATAAAATTCAATCCAAGATGGCGGAAAAAATGGCGGATGATTACTAAAAAACAATGTTTTTCACGTTTTTTCGAAAATGGCTCTAACGATTCTTCAAATTTATACCAGGATAGCTACTTATAGCCCTATTAACTGACATGAGTCTCATTTCTGGGAAAATTTCAGGAGCTCCGTAATATTATTGAGAAAAATGACGGATAATCACTAAAAAACCATGTTTTTCAAGGTTTTCTCGAAAACGGCTCCAACGATTTTCTTCAAATTTATACCATGGATAGCTATTTATGAGCCCTATCAACTGACATGAGTCTCATTTCTAGGAAAATTTCAGGAGCTCCGTAATATTATTGAGAAAAATGAACGGATAATCACTAAAAAACCATGTTTTTCAAGGTTTTTCCTCGAAAACGGCTCCAACGATTTTCTTCAAATTTATACCATGGATAGCTATTTATGAGCCCTATCAACTGACATGAGTCTCATTGTCTAGGAAAATTTCAGGAGCTCCGTAATATTATTGAGAAAAATGGCGGATAATCACTAAAAAAACATGTGTTTCACGATTTTCTCAAAAATAAATTGACCGATTTTTTTCAAATTCATACCCTGTATAGTTATTTATCGGCTTTATTAACTGGAATGAGTCACCTTTCTGAGAAACTAATGAGGGGTCCACCCCATCCTTGAGAAATGGACTTTGTAGCCTCTTTCTCGTGCATGAGGTAGGTAGGTAGAGCAGTTCATAAAAAGAACACATCGAGATATTTCATCTGTAGAACAGCTGTTTTGACGACTTTTAAAAAAATATCGAATTTCACAATTTACACAATAGTTATTTGTGCATCTAGGGACTAAAGTGCAACTTTTTCTCCCTGAGGGAAACTGTTGTCGCCGATGGCGTAGCCGAGGGCGACAATTTCCCTGAGGGAGAATAAGTACTTTAGTCCCGTGATGCACACAACATTTTTCCTCCACCTACACCAATACCTATAACAATGAATAATTTGTATATTGAATAATTAAATAAAAGTTCGCATAAACGAAAACGTATCTTTAGATGAACGCTCTCGTAGAGATGCCGATGACGTTAGAGGTGTGTACTTTTTCATATCCACGTTAGAGGTGTGTACTTTTTCATATCCACCAACGGTTGAACATAACCTAACAATCGAAATAGAGCTACTTATTTCCTAGAGCTAAAATAATCCAAAGATCGAAATAGAGCTCTTTTAGCACACTTGAAATTTGGACAATATGAATGTCAACAATGCTTGCCGTCGTCGACTGCGGAAAAGTTCGCATAAACGAAAACGTACCTTTAGATGAACGCTCTCGTAGAGATGCCGATGACGTTAGAGGTGTGTACTTTTTCATATCCACAACGGTTGAACATAACCTAACAATCGAAATAGAGCTACTTATTTCCTAGAGCTAAAATATTCAAAGATCGAAATAGAGCTCTTTTACTTTTCCTCTACCGACCACGACAGTGTTGCCACATTCCTCATTCTTCAATCGCGGCGTTGTCGGACTTCTTCCCATGTTAATCTTATGGGTTTATTTTTACTCCCTTGGGAGTAAAAGTGATCACTTTTCCCGCTGGGAATTATTTTTAGTCCCATGGGAGGAAAAGTAGTACTTTAGTATTCGATTCCAGGGTGTAAAATGAGACTTTTGATAGTAGGTGGAGAAAGGAAATAGTACTCTGAAAACAAACTATACACATAATACAGAAGTCTGATCGTAGTTTCAATATGTTGCCGCCAATCGTCATTATGTTATTCCCCTAAATCATTCTCGTTTAAGAATGAGGCTTATAGTTAGTTCAATGAGCAAGGAAAGTTGTGTGAGAGTACCTCTCCAGATTTTCTTGTGTGTTTTTAATAATAAATAAATTGAATTGAATTGAAAGACGGCTTCTCTGATTGGTTCTCGTGAAATTAATCACGATTAGAATTTAACCTGCTTTTGTGCAACCGGCACTGCAGAGTGAATATCAGCAGTGCTATAGCTGTCAACATTCTTCATAAATAAAATCAAATCTCATCATCCACCCAATTCTGACAGATTCTAGTGAATCTGAAGAGTGCTGTTGTTTCGCCGTGTCGAAAATTGTTTAATGATGCGTCAGCAGCACAGCACTGATGCAAATGACGTGTCAGCGCGCGCAATACATCATAATAAATGTCTATATATTCGGCAGGCGGCCGCCTGATAGATGGAAGTCGGTCTGTTCTGTCGAGTGAACAGGATTTACAGTTTTGCGAAAATGGGCGCAGACCACCCGCTATGCGCCAAAAAACACGGCGTTTTCGTCAAATTTGTTACCGGATTTGCGAAAATTTCACATGACTTTGTCAGGTGGAAATTGATACATCGAGTTTGTGAGCTACAAAAATATATATAGAGTTTCATCAGGTAAAAATTGATGTATCGAATTTGTAAGGTAAACACATATATATATCGAATTTCGTCAGGTTGATATTGATACATCGAGTTTATCAGCTGTGAAAAACTAATGCATCGAGTTTTGTCAGTTGAAAATTCATACATAGAGTTTAGTTTGTCAGGTAAAAATTGATACATCGACATTCGTCAGTTAAAAAACTGATACATCAAGTTATGTTAGGTCAAAATATATACATCGACTTTGTCAGGTAATGATACATCGATTTTGCCAGTTAGGAATTAATACATCGAGCTCTGTGGGTGGAAACTGATACATCGAGTTTGTCTGATAAAAATTCAAATATCAAATAAGTCAAGTTGAAATATTGATGCATTGAGTTTGGCATCTGGAAATTGATACATCGAGCTTGCTAGGAGGCAGAGTTCAGTGTATCAGATTCGCTGAAAAGTTGATACATCCAGGGTGTCAGGTTAAAAATAGATCGACTATCAAATACATTGATAGATCGACTTTGTTATGTGCAGGAATCGAGTTAAAGAAGGAGAAGAAGAAGAAGAGGAAGAAGAAAAAAGAAGAAGAAGAAGAAGAAGAAGAAGAAGGAGACGAGGAAGAAGAAGAAAAAGGAGAAAAAAATATTGTTTTAACAATTATTATCAAACAAAGAACCAAATTGAATGCTCTAAATCACCTCGAAGATTTCTGCTACTACAATATTGACAACAGGGTGAACAGCTAGATGGAAATATGTCTTTGGGGTGATTTACAGCATTAATTCTGGATTTTCCTTTTATAATTATCAATTCATTAACATTTGGAAAAAATCTGGTGTGGCGCACTCACACAACTTTCCTTGCCGTTATGAAAATTGATCACCTGACGCTAGTGTTCCTGCGCATCTCAAGTCTACTATTCAAAGATCTGAGCCAGCTGGTGACAGGGCAATAACGCTGGAGACACATGAGATCTGCTATCTCTACATAGTGAATGATTTAATAGAATCAACAGTTGCCAACAGTTTGCAATTGAATAATCACATTTTCTCAAATTTCATGCTTATTTTCAATTTTAGGTGGAAATGTTACTGGACATTAATTGAAGAGATTTTCATGCTCAACCTTTTCCACTCGAAATTTTCGTTCAAATCATATCTGAGACCTGATAACTGGAAATCTTAACTCAAACTTTGCATTGATGGGGCGGAGCTCCTGAAATTTTTACAGATATAGGACTTGTGGCAGTTGATATAGCTTATAAATGACTATTTTCGGTATGAATTTAACCAAAATCGTTGGAGCCATTTTCGATAAAATCGCGAAAAACCCTGTTTCTGACAACATTTTTGCCATTTTAGCCGCCATCTTGAACTGCATTTGATCGAAATTGTTCGTTTCGGATCCTTATAATGTACGGATCTTAAGTTCCAAATTTCAAGTCATTCCGTTGATTGGGAGATGAGATATCGTGTACACAGACGCACATACACTCATACACACACACACACACACACACACACCACACACACACACACACACACACACACACACACACACACACACACACACAGACCAATACCCAAAAACCACTTTTTTGGACTCAGGGGACCTTGAAACGTATAGAAATTTGGGAATTAGGGTACCTTAATTTTCTCGGAAAGCAATACTTTCCTTACCTATGAAAATAGGGCAAGGAAAGTGGAAAGCAATTGGTAATAGTTATAGATGATATTGTTATGCATCTACATAAATTGGCGGAGCTTTGGACATATCAATGTCCATTCTTTGGAAAGAATATTCAAAATATCCTCCCCACTAACTCTCTGTGGACAGAGAGAGGGAGTGAGACGAGAGAAATGATAGAGAGAGATAGTGAGAAAGAGATGGATAGGTGAGATGTTTTGTGAGCGAGAGTGTGTGAGAAAGAGAGAGACAGTGATCACGAAATTCCCACGTGCCCAACCAGCGAGAAGCGCAAACTTCCCTCAAAGAGCTTCTTCACCGGTCTCTCCACAGTTCGAGCAGAGCTTCCTACGTGACGGGAATCTCTCATCTATTGTCAGATTCACCAAAAATTGTCAGCGTCTCACACATACCACACAATACTTTCCCATTCTACCAACACTGCCAACTGTCAATGAAACCTACCATGGCTCAGATCCTTTCATACTGTCAGAATTTATTGTAAATAACATCGATGCTTGCCATTGAAACCAACGCTGACAAATTTTAATGAATCTGACTTGACTCAGACCCCTGAATACTGTCAGTATCCACATGTAATAGCATGATGCTTCACATATAAACTTATACTGACAATTTTTAATGAATCACACTACAACTCAGACCACTGGATACTGTCAGAAATCCTAAGAAATAAAATCAATGTCCCCCATTCAACAAACACTGACAACATTCAATGAATCATACCCCTGAATATTGTCAGTATCCACATGTAATGGCATAAATGCTTCATATTTGAACCTATACTGCCAATTATCAATGAAACTCGCTCAACTTAGACCCCTGAATATTGTCAGTATATACATGTAATAGCATGAATGCTTCACATTGAAACAAACACTGTCAATTTTCAATGAAACTCACTTCAACTCAGACCCCTGAATATTGTCAGTATCCACATGTAATGGCATGAATGCATCACATTGAAACCAACACTGCCAATTATCAATGAATTTCACTACAATTCAGACTACAGACTACTGTCAGAAAACATTGTGAATAACATAAATGCTTTCCATTTAAACCTATACTGCCAATTATCGATGAATTTCACTACACCTTAGACTGAATACTGTCAGAAAACACTGTAAATAAGATAAATGCTTTCTATTTAAACCAACACTGACAATTATCAATGAATTGCACTACAACTCAGACTACTGACTACTGTCAGAAAACATTGTAAATAACATGAATGCTTTCCATTGAAACTGATGCTGACAATTTGAAGTGAAGTTTGGGCCTTTCAATACTTCTTGTAATCTTGTTGCTGGCTTTCGCCGTTCAGCTTGTAGGTACATGACTGGCCTATGATTATAACTTGCACACATCTTTGTGAAAGAAGGGGATCATCAACAGGGGTTGTTTGCTTTTTATCTGGAAATATATACATATATATATATCCGGACGCATCAATTCTTTATTGATACATACAATAAGTACATTATTTTTTTAGTACATTATTAGAATGATAGGGAGGGAAAAAATAAGGTAACCTTGTACTTTTCCTCTCCAAAATTAAGATCATATAATTCAAGATATTATCTGATGTAAGGTTACACATAGTCCAAAATAGATTAAGTCTTGTAGTTGTTCAATTCACCCATCTACGTGGTTCTTAACTCTAGTTTTAGGATTTATGTATACCACCCCACACAGGCTAGGCCTTGTTCCGTTTTTTGTTTTATTCATTCATATAAAATAACCTTAACATTAAGCTAAATCATTATATTTCTGTAAAAAGTACTAGGTTTCGATCATGAGATACTGATTTTCCTGTTAAGCTGAGTTCAATAACAAAAAGTTATTAACTTCACTTAACAGTAAAATTCATCTTAACAAGAGTTAATTACTCGTGTTTTTAACATAAAATTCCGTGTTATTGAAGAAAATGTTATTAACATATGCTAATGACTTTTGTTATCAACATGAGTTGATAACAAAAATGTTAAAGACTTTTTTTATTAACTCCTGTGTAAACCCAGCTTTATCCCTTAGTACCGGTTGCACAACAGTCGGTTAAATTTTAACCGTGCTTAATTCTGCGAGAACCAATCAGAGAAGTCGTCTTATCAAAAAGGACTTCTCTGATTGGTTCTCGCAGAATTAATCACGGTTAAAATTTAACCGGCTGCTGTGCAACCGGGCCATAGACTACCGAATAGGTTCTATGAAGCTTGTCCCGTCAAATACCAAATAATCAATTTCACCATTGGGTTAATATGTCCCAATACAAGAAACACGATAAAATGAATAAAATTTAGTAAATAGCAATTTCAATTTCACATGTTATTATTAACATTATATGAAGTTATTTACTTACTTTTAACTCAAAATGACACTGCAAATCACATTAGAACAGCTTCAAAACTAAACCAGCATCTGACACATGCACGCATGAGAGCATATAACTACAATTTAACCTCAATTTACAACAATATGGCGATCAGATAGTTCTAAACAGCTGATGTATTTTACAGAATAGACCCTGGACTACCGCTGGGATTCATGACTGTGTAGTTTAGATAATCTATTCACCCACTGGGATTCGATGAACTTCTATTGGGACATATTGTACCAGTTGAAGTCTGAGGTTGGTCATTTCTGCTGGGACATATTGTCCCGTTGGTAGTCTAAGGGTTATTGTACTGTTCTTCAGACGAATAAATCTTTTTCATTTCATATTTTATCCTCATTCCTTATAATCAGCTGTAGACAACATTGATCAACTCTTATTTGGCAACAATGCACTCATCTGTTCCAATTTCCATCAGATTATTTTCGTACGGTCGACTATATTGGAGAAGTCGTTTTTTCAAAAAAACTTTTCTGATTGGTTCTTGTGGAATCAATCACGATTAAAATTAAACCGGCTTTTGTGCAACCGGGCCAAACACATCCAGATTATACATTATTGATACTGAGTTCCCTGGAATAATACAGTAATATTAGTTTCAATCCAGGGAACTCAGTATAAATCATGTATAATCTGTAAGTGTTTGGCCCGGTTGCACAAAGCCGGTCGAATTTTAATCGTGATTAATTCCACAAGAACCAATCAGAGAAGACTTTTTTGAAAAGACGACTTCTCTTATTGGTTCTCATAGAATTAAAATTACGATTAAAATTTACTCGGCTTTGTACAACCGGCACTTTGAGTATCAAATTTCAAAAATCTCTCTATCAGTAACTCATGAACTTTAAACTAGAATTAACAGAACGGAGTCTCAATTAGCCTTTGGGAGAGAAATAGTACAAGGAGTATCCTTAGTTTTTCTCTCTCAATCAGTGCTTCTTTGTAAAAATTATTATAAATAAATAAATAAAGCCTTGAATTACTTGGGTCTACAAACATAAGTCATCCATTTAACCCGATTATTGAAAGGGTTTCCTATACACTTTATGAAGGTTTTTATCCAGGGAGCTCAGTATCAATAATGTATAAATTCTGGATGTGTGTTTGAGTATCAAATCCCAAAAATCTCTCAATCAATTCATCAACCATGAGCTCGCATCAAGATAAGTGAGTTTCTCTTAGCTTTGAATTACCTGAGTCTATAAACATGTGTCATTCATTTGACCCGGTTATTGAAAGGGTTTCCTATAAACTGTATAAAGGTTTTAATCCAGGGAGCTCAGTTTCAATAATGTATAAATTCTGGATGAGTGTTTGAGTATCAAATCCCAAAAATCTCTCAATCAATTCATCAACCATAAGCTAGCATCAACAGAAGTGAGTTTCATTCATCCTTGAATTACTTGGGTCTACAAACATGAGCCATTCATTTGACCCGATTATTGAAAGGGTTTCCTATATACTGTATCAAGGTTTTAATCCAGGGAGCTCAGTATCAATAATGTATAAAATCTAGATGAGTGTTTCAGTATCAAATCCCAAAAATCTCTCAATCATTTATCAACTATAACTAGCATCAACAGAAGTGAGTTTCATTCATCCTTGAATTACTTGGGTCTACAAACATGAGCCATCATTTGACCCGATTATTGAAAGGGTTTCCTATATACTGTATCAAGGTTTTAATCAGGGAGCTCAGTATCAATAATGTATAAAATCTAGATGAGTGTTTCAGTATCAAATCCCAAAAATCTCTCAATCAATTTATCAACTATAAGCTAGCATCAACAGAAGTGAGTTTCATTCATCCTTGAATTACTTGGGTCTACAAACATGAGCCATTCATTTGACCCGATTATTGAAAGGGTTTCCTATATACTGTATAAAGGTTTCAATCCAGGGAGCTCAGTATCAATAATGTATAAATTCTAGATGAGTGTTTCAGTATCAAATCCCAAAAATCTCTCAATCAATTTATCAACTATAAGCTAGCATCAACAGAAGTGAGTTTCAATCATCCTTGAATTACTTGGGTCTACAAACATGAGCCATTCATTTGACCCGATTATTGAAAGGGTTTCCTATATACTGTATCAAGGTTTTAATCCAGGGAGCTCAGTATCAATAATGTATAAAATCTAGATGAGTGTTTCAGTATCAAATCCCAAAAATCTCTCAATCAATTTATCAACTATAAGCTAGCATCAACAGAAGTGAGTTTCATTCATCCTTGAATTACTTGGGTCTACAAACATGAGTCATTCATTTAACCCGATTATTGAAAGGGTTTCCTATATACTGTATAAAGGTTTTAATCCAGGGAGCTCAGTATCAATAATGTATAAAATCTAGATGAGTGTTTCAGTATCAAATCCCAAAAATCTCTCAATCAATTTATCAACTATAAGCTAGCATCAACAGAAGTGAGTTTCAATCAGTCTTGGATTACTTGGGTCTACAAACATGAGTCATTCATTTAACACGATTATTGAAAGGGTCTCCTATATACTGTATATAAGTTTCAATCCAGAGAAATCAGTATCAATATTGTATAAATTCTGGATGAGTGTTTGAGTATCAAATCCCAAAAATCTCTCAATCAATTCATCAATCACAAGCTCGCATCAAGAGAAGTGAGTTTCAATTAGCCTTGAATTACCTGGGTCTACAAACATGTGTCATTCATTTGCCCGATTATTGAAAGGGTTTCAAAAGCAGATTTCAACAATTTCATAGTGACATCTACTTAGCAATTTCAGCATTGATTGGATGGGTAGCCTTGAAACTACTAATGGAGAATTCTGACAGTTCAAAGTGAATCTATAGTAGCAGAATTGAACATTGTAGGCCGGGAAGAAACCCATCACGCACCGTTGAAATCCAACTTTGCAACGACTATGTCAGCAGTAACAGTGTGTCAGTAACTCGAATTCTCCCCAAATCTACCCAAATCCACCCATCAGCCCATTTCCTGGCTCATATGGACAGGTTATTGCGTGCAAATAGCATGGGCAAAGCCCCATCTACGGTGCTTAGCGCGGAGTTAAGCCCCACGAAGCACGAAGCCTTCCCAACTTACAAATCTAATTGAATGCTTCGCGCAAATTGTCAGCGTGAATGGAACGCGTACGTTGTTATGGACCTGGTTACACGGGAATTGTGCGTATGTTGTGGGTGAAGAGCATAGGGTTATATGGTTGGGTTCACACGGGTATTTTGTGTCAGTTGTGGATGAAAAGCATAGGTTAATATGGATGTGTTCACACTGAAATTGTACATCTGGGTGGATGAAAAGCAATTGAAAAGCAAAAAAGCACAGCCTAAAGAGGGATGCACTGTGGTTTTTTCTGTTACATGCTTAATATTATTATCTATGTTCAATTATTATACTTAAGGTATGTATTTGTATTACCAATTGTAATGTTCAACCATTATGTTTAATGTATGTATTTGTATTACCAATTATTGTAAAAATGCAGTGAAATAAACGAATTATTATTATAAATTATTATTAATTATTGTTTATATGGATGTGCTCATACTGAAATTGCAGGTTGTAGGTTGAAAAGCATTGGCTTTGTATGGATGTGTTCACACAGGAATTGTGCGTCTGAGGCGGATGAAGAGCATGCTTTTTTATGGACGCTTTCACATAGAGATTGTGCGTCAGTTGCAGATGGAAAGCATAGGGTTATATGAAAGCATTCACACTGGTATTTTATGTCAGTTGCAGATGAAAAGCATAGGGCTAAATGAAAGCATTCACACTGGTATATTGTATCAGTTGCTGATGAAGAGCATTGGTTCATATGAACGCGTTTACACAGGAATAGTGCGTTGTGGCGGATAAAAAGCATAGAATTATATGGATGTGTTCACACTGAGATTGTGTGTCATTGTGAATGAAGAGCATAGGTTAATACGGATGCTCCCACATAGAGATTGTACGTCGTGACGGATGAAAAGCATAGATTGATATAGACACTTCCACTTGGAGATTGTGATTCAGCTGCGAAAGAAAAGCACAGACTAATATAGATGAATTCACACTGAAATTATACGTCTGTGGCGGATGAAAAGCATTGGTTTATATAGATGTTTACACACAGAATTTGTAAATTATGGCAGATGAAAAGCAGTAGTTGATATGAATGCTTCCACACGGAAATTGTCAACCGTAGCTGATGAAAGCATTGGTTTATATGGACGCGTTTACACAAAAACTGTGCCTCTGAGACGGATGAGAAGCAAAGGTTAATATGGATGCATTCACACTAGAATTGTACGTCTGTGGCGAATGAAAAGCATTTGTTTATATGGATGTTTCACACAGAAATTGTACATCCTGGATGAAAAGCATAGACTAATATGAATGCATTCACACTGGAATTGAACGTCTGTGGCGGATGGAAAGCATAGATCTATATGGATGTTTTTACACGGTAATTGTCAGCCGTGGCTGATGAAATGCATTGATTTATATGGATCTTCTTACACTGAAATTGTACGTCGTCGTGAATGAGAAGCACATATCTATATGGATGTGTTTACATGGTAATTGTCAGCTATGACGGATGAAAAGCATAGGTCTATATGTATGCATTTACACGGGAATCGTACGCCTGTGGCGGATGAAAAGCATAAGTTCATATGGATGCATTCACGCAGAGAATTAGAATTATCGGATGAGCGGCATGGAAACTTAAGGTTAGTCAATGAAGGTGGAACATGCATGTTTATCATGCACACACACATGCTATAGTCATGCATGTTCGTCATCAGGCTTCTAACTTGAAATAAACAACCAATAACAAATATTATTAAACCACTGGACAATCAAAAATTATAATGATAGAAGAATGATTCAACCTAAAATTCTGAATATGAAAATTGAAAGCATGTACTATTATAGATGTGTTCACACATACTACCAGAATGAAAACCATGTTATTCCATATAACTGTTCACACGAACTAGCAAAATGAAACGCAAGTTCTGCTATGGATGAGTTCACGCTAACAGGGGCTTAAGGCTGTTATTGTACGTGTTTCTGACCTCATCAATTCAACTACAGTGAGGTCCACGTTATATGGCAGTGGAGAAAGATGGGAGAGCAGCGTTGCCGATTCTCTGCCTTGTACTGCCTCCTATAGAGGATAGGTGAAATCGGTATATCTGATGTAATATTAACTGTTAATTCTTGTCAAAAATAAAATCAATTGTATCTCATTGTCAAGAGAATATATTATCTTTCAATAATAATATTGGATGATACATTTTAAAATTGAGATGAATGTTTGGTTATTTAATCATATCTCTACTTTATTCTGTACTGATAGTAAATTTTGTTATCATGGCGAGTCTGTTGCTTAAGCCGCCATTCTGTGACGTTTCAGTTATATCGTTGAGTGGGAGGAGACTGTCTAGCTGGGCCAATGGCAGGCGTTCATGCCCTTGACCAATAGCAGTTGTTTGAATTCTGTATGCCTACTAGCCTACAAGCCTACAAGCCTACAAGCCTACAAGCCTACTAGTATGAATTCTGCTGATCTTGTATTTAGTTTTAGTTTATCAGAGACGAGCGGTTGAAAAGTACAACATTTTTGGAGGGGCCCCAGCTCCCTCAGGGGGACAAATTTCTGAAAATCCTGCCTTAGTGAATGTTTTGAGGCTACCATAAACAATTGTGCAAAATTTCAAGTTTTTAGGCTCAGTAGTTTGGACTGTGGTGTGATTCCAGTCTATCGGGGCTTAGCCTTTTATAAATATAGAGATTGACAATGGTGTAAGAACCGAAACTGGTCTTTCTAACTATCAATATAATCTGTGGTTTCTGACAATTTCTCAATCTCTTTATCCAATATAAATAATTACCACAATATCAACTTCTCAACTACACAAAAAGTATTTTTCTTTCATATTTCTACATTGTTGGAAAACGTCATCTCAACATTGCAGAACTAGAAAGGGATCGCGCTATCTGCTTTGTCGAATGATAGACACGGACAGCAAAACCAATGTTAATCAAATACTGCCACTATAACGTGGACCCCAATATCGTGCAAATGACGTTCCGTCAAAACTCGTGTGGAGGATTTTAGACTGACGATCAAATTGACCTTCGTTAAAGTTGGCTTAATCGGAGATTAAAGAGGAGCTGGGATTAGAGGTGTACTGATTGGGATGAGAAACTGGTGATTGGTACAGTTTGGATGACATTCTGAGGAAGAGATTATAATTGGAATGAAAAAGTTGTTTTTTGGTTGGAAACCAAACTGATAGGATATTTTATAAAAATACAGTATTAAATTTAGGCTGATTGGGTGGATGGCTATTTGCCGGAAATTTCAAATAGGTCAAGACAAAGTACATTGTTAAATTTTTGTTGTTATAGTATAGTTAAAAATAATTGTTATAGGCCTAGTTTATTTCAGTTCTGTTATTTCTCAGTTCGTTATTATTTTGTCTGGCTTGTTATGATTTTGTAAGAGAAGTAAGCTACTTTTCCTCCACATAATTTGTACACATTTTGCAGATTTTTAAAGCTATGCTTCAAAAGCCTTTATCAGGGCAGAATGATTGGTGTGGAATTATTTTGATTTCAGATTATGGCTTTTCTTGAGCTTCCAACTCTCTATGTGCCGGTTGCACGTACTTTGGTTAAATTTATTCGTGATTAATTCCACGAGAACCAATAAGAGAAGCTGTATTTTCAAGCCTTCCTGATTGGTTCTCGTGAAACTAATCAGGGTTAAAATTCAATCGGCTTTTGTGCAACCGGTTTTAAGGCTTGAAATCACAGATAATACTGATATTGAGTAATGAGTATGTTGTTATAAAAATCTGGTGTGGCGCACTCACACAACTTTCCTTGCCGTTTTCAAAATTGATCACCTGATGCTAGTGTTCCCGCGCATCTCAAGTCTACTATTCAAAGATTCAAGCCAGCTGGTGACAGGGCAATAACGCTGGAGACACACGAGGTCTGCTATCTCTTCATAGTGAATCATTTAATAGAATCAACAGATGCCAACAGTTTGCAATTGGATAATCACATTTTCTCGAATTTCGAGCTTATTTTCAATTTTAGGTGACAATGTTACTGAACATTAATTGTAGAGATTCTCATGCTCAATCTTTTCCACTTAAAATTTTTCGTTTAAATTGTATATGAAGCCTGATAATTGAGAATCTTAAATCAAACTTTGCATAGATGGGGCGGAGCTCCTGAACTTTTTACAGATATGGGACTTGTGACAGTTGATAGAGCTTATCGATGACTATTTTAGATATAACTTTAATCGAAATCGTTGGAGCCGTTTCCGAGAAAATCGTGAAAAACCCCGTTTTTAACAACATTTTCTCCATTTTAGGTGCCATCTTGAAACGCATTTGATCAAAATTGTTCGTGTCGGATTCTTATATTGTAAGGACCTTACGTTCCAAATTTCAAGTCATTCCGTTAATTGAGAGATGAGATATCGTGATATCGTGTACACAGACGCACATACACTCATACACACACACACACACACACACCACACACACACACACACACCACACACACACACACACACATACAGACCAATACCAAAAAACAACTTTTTTGGACTCAGGGGACCTTGAAACGTATAGAAATTGGGGTACCTTGATTTTTTTCGGAAAACAATACTTTCCTTACCTATTGTAATAGGGCAAGGAAAGTGAAAATAGGAATCGATCAAGTCAGACTAACCTATCCTATTATATTAAGCTAGCAATTTCTGTATGTATTTGTTTATGTATACATGCAAGCCCAACGGATCTCGAAAATGGCTCTAACAATTTTCATTATATGAAAACTTGATTACACTAGGTATCATCCCTGGGAAATTTCGCTGAAGGACAAAGAAAGGATAATAATTATTCATCTTTGGAAAAACAGCTGATAATTTCGTCGTCTGTGGATAATGGAAGTGAGAAGTGAGTGAGCGAGTGCATGTGTGTGGGACCTTAGACCAGTTACAGAATAGACACGCTGGGAAGTCTAGCCTCTGAAGCCAACATCTACTGCCATATCGCCAAATCGTGACGTCATCATCGGATAGAAAACCTTCAGATTGTGTCTATTTCAGAAGGATGTGAATTATTATTTATTTAAATAGTGAACTCCCGCTGCGCTCCCGCTGGAATAGACACAACCTGTATGGAAAACAATGTAAACAAACTCTACAGAAAAGTTTTCTATCCTATGCTGACGTCACGATTTGGCGATATGGCAGTAGATGTTGGCTTCATCGACTTTCAGTATGAATGGGCCGTGTCTATTCTATAACTGGTCCAAGTGTGGGACTGAGACAAAACTCTGACTCAGCTGTTGAACTATTGCAATAATTTAATCAGTGCCGGTTGCACAAATCCGGGTAACTTTTAACCTTGATTAATTGCAGGAGAACAAATCTGAGAAGCTGTCTTTCTGAAGTGGTCTTCTCTGCAGATTTGGTTCACGTGAAATTTAATCAGGATTAAAAGTTAACCGGCTTTTTGTGCAACCGGGCCTTTGTGAGAAAGATTTTCAATCCACTGTGATTAGATAGAACTTTTCTGTATAAACTATAAATATATTATAATCTCCTCTTTCGTAATAAATGAGGAGCTGGGTGCAAAAACCGACCTCAGGCGGCTGTTTTTGCTTCAAACGGTTAAAATCATTCTCCATCATTTCAAGCACATGCCATCAAAATCTCATCGCTGTATCTTGAAAACTGACCAAGTTGTACAGAATTTTCTGTCAGCATGCTGGCAGACTCTTCATATAATCAGTGCTGAACGTCAAGTCGTTGACTCTGATGGCATCGCAGCACTGCACCTACGGTTTGCTAGGTTATGCTCCAGGTTATTATGAGTATCAATCTTAATAGTTGAATAGTTCATTATTCTATACAATAGATCAATAAACGTATTGAATATATTTGAGAGACATGACTTTCTGCCTTGAAACTGTTGATGAATGCAAAAAAGACCTCAGTGGACTTATTTTCTATGATAAATATAAAAGTAATAAAAAACTATTTATTCATCATTTCAGTAGCAAAATAAAGAGAAAATATTGAATTTTCATTGATATAAACACTTCTAGAGATTGGGTGTCATAATATTGAGAAAAAGTATGAGAAAATCTTTACATGCAATTTTCTCAAAACTACGTTTTGTGACTGAGGTCTTTTTTGCACCAAACTCCTCATTAATTTGATATGCTTTTGTACTCCAGAGCGAAGCTCGGTCCCCCGATATTAAATATTATATGAATATGTTAAGGTGCGTACAGATTTACGCGCCGCGAACATGAGCAATTCTTTTTCAATCAGCTGACTATATCTGCATTTTTACAGAAACGCTATGAGATATAGATATAAAAAGCTTGGCATCAGCTGATTGGAAGTGAATTGCTCATGTTCGCGGCGCGTAAATCTGTACGCACCTTTATACATCACATAGTACAACGATTGAAGATAGATCAGTTAATAAAATAATAGTTTCAGGGTTCAGTTAGTTCATAACCTATAACTACAACACAAAACTGTATATAGATACGACCTCAGTTGTATCTAGTTGGTTTGGCTTCTCACCACTTGATTGAGTTCCTCTTGTTTAGACTAAGTTTTGCTGGTCCCCCTCTACCAACCTGGTAAACCACCCCTGTACTCTCCTTTACAAAGGTCTATAACCCTATCATGAACTGGAAACACTCCCCTAAACCACTCAAAGGGGGCTCTTGTACCTCCGCACCCCCAGAACAAACTGTGTAGTCAATATAGAGGTTGCTGACTCCATGAGCTACGAGGACTGACCAAGTTTGAGGAGAACGCAAGAAGTTTTCTTCATGGAGAAGGAGGAGGAGGAGGAGGAAGAGAGTTAGGAAGACTAAGAGAAAGAAAAAGGAGAGAGTGATAAAGAGAGATAATTTGAAAATCTTGGAGGTTGAGGTAAGAAATATATTATTATAAATGCATACATTTATTTATTAAACGAATTTAATACTTCAAGGAACTTTGGAAAATTGAACCAATGGTCCCATAGAAAAAAAAATCTAGTGTGATGCACTTCAACAACTTTCCTTGCTGTTATGAAAATTGATCAACTGACGCTAGTGATCCCGCGCATCTCAGGTCTACTTTTCTAAGATCTGAGCCAGCTGATGACAGGACAATAGCGCTGCATACACACGAAGTCTGCTATCTCTTCATAGTGGATGATTAAATAGGATCAACAGTTGCCAACAGTTTGCAATTGAATAATCTTTTTTTCTCGAATTTCGAGCTTATTTTCAATTTCATGTGAAAATGCTACTAAACATTAATTGTAGAGATTTTTATGCTCAATCTTTTCCACTTGATTTTTTTGTTTCAATTGTATCTGAAGCCTGATAATTCAGAATCTAAAATCAAACTTTGCATAGATGGTGCAGTGCTCCTGTAATTTCTACAGATATGAGACTTGTGGCAGTTGATAGAGCTTATCAACTTTTCTAGGTATGAAATTGATCAAAATCGTTGGAGCCGTTTTCGAGAAAATCACGAAAAACCCTGTTTTTGACAACATTTTAGCCGCCATCTTTAATTGCATTTGATCGAAAATGTTCGTGATTGATCCTTATAGTGTAAAGACCTTAAGTTCTAAATTTCAAGTCATTCCGTTAATTGGGAGATGAGATATCGTGTACACAGACGCACATACACTCATACACACACCACACCACACACACACACCACACCACACACACACACACACACACACACACACACACACACACACACACACACACACACACACACACATACAGACCAATACCCAAAAAAACACTTTTTTGGACCCAGGGGTCCTTGAAACGTATAGAAATTCAGAAATTGGGGTACCTTAATTTTCTTCGGAAAGCAATACTTTCCTTACCTATGGTAATAGGGCAAGGAGAGTAATAACTGGAATCTAGTGACTATGATGAGGTCCACGTTATAATGGCAGTGTTTGATTGGCAATGGTAATCGATCAATCAATCTTTCATTGACAAGGAATATAAAAATGTTACAAACAACTTCATTATCTACAATAGATTATACAAAAACCGACAGTACAATTAGTAAACAGTAAAAAAATACAATATAATAATAGAAGACACTCAGACGCCTATTGCTATCCTTGTCCATCATTCAACAAAGCAGATACCGCTATCTCTTCCCCGCTTTGTTCTATTGCCAGATCGTCTTTTAACAAAGTAGAATTAATAAATAATTGAAAAAATATTTCATCCCAATTATGAAAATTCATTATGAAATTATTGCAAAAATATAATTTTTTGCTCATTAGAATATAATTGACTATTCTAAACGAGAGTGAACCGTTAATACTACATCAATAATGCACTGACAAGACAGAGCATCGGCAACGTTGTTCTGCTATCTTTCTTAAGAGCAGTTATAACGTGGAACTCACCACAACAGCTAGTCTTTGGTTTTAGCTATACAAATAAGATTTTATAGCTGGTTCGGATCCCAGCATTTGCTTGAAAATTACTCAGAAATTGATAGCTTTCATTCAATAATTCAACTGTCTTCATTATTGTAATATTAATCAGAATTCAAGGCTGAATACATTCTGAATTCCGATAATATTGTAATTTAGTTACACGAATCAGCAGTTCTCCAAAAAAATATCTCAGCAATTAGAACTATTATCATAGAGAAACAATAGCGTAAGTAGATATCCCAGGCGTTTATGTCGCAACTTTTACTGTCATCTCAAGCCGATTACTGTCGATTATTGTCGAACTCTACTGTTTCGTTGAGGTGAGAGTGTATGAAAGGCACAATTTGAGAGACTACCAGTAGACTCTTTACACAGCTTCACAGGAAAGAATTACATGGACTATAGGCTTGAGATAACAGTAAAAGTTGCAACATAAACGCCTTATACCATGGGATATCTACTTATGCTATTATTTCTCTATGCTATTATCAAGTCTATTAGGATGAATTGAAACTTATTATTAGGATAAGTATTACCCTAATGAGAGAGTGTAAGGGAATAGAATGAAGAGAGAATGAGTAGCCTACTGAACTGATCTTCGATTTTGAGAGCAGAAAAGCAGATGAGCAGTTTAAGAAAATATGAAAATAGAAGAGAATGAGACAGATTGATTGATTGATTGATTGAGTACTTCATTTATGTAGATCACAATATATACTGGCTTATACAGTTATATACAATAGCTTACAATACAGCAAAATTATAGATGAATTTACATAATATAGACTAAGAAAATAATTATTGAACTGTATATGATATGGAAAAGCAATTTGCAATATAATAACTATAGATAATTATATTGTTATGCATCTACATAGTAGAGAGGAGATTGATTGATTGATTGATTGAGTACTTTATCTATGTAGATTACAATATATACTGGTGAGGAAGGGAGAGAGAGTGAGAGTGAGAGAGTGCGAGTGTGAGAGAGGGGGAGGGAGAAAGACATAGAGTGAGAGTGAGCAAAAGAGAGACTGAGTGAGAGAAGTAAGAGAAGGTACAATATCAGATGAGGAAAATTCATTATGAATTACAGAAATAACAATAGAGGGCTGAATTGGAAAAGATCGGTTAGAGAAGGAAATCATGAGAGAGTAAGAGAGCGTTTGAGATAGATTGAGAGAGAGAGAGATTTATTGAGTACTTTATTTATGAATATTACAATATATACTGGCTTATACACTTATATACAATAGCTTACAATACATCAAAATTATAGATGAATTTACATGATATAGAGTAAGAAAATAATTATTGAACTGTATATGATATGAAAAAGCAATTTGCAATATAATAACTATAGATAATTATATTGTAATGCATCTACATAAATTGGCGGTGCTTTGGACATATCAATGTCCATTCTTCGGTAAGAATATTAAAAATATCCTTCCCACTAACTCTCTACCAAAAGAGAGAGAGTTTTCGTTTCAAACAGAATACAACAAAGAGAAGATGGGAGCCTACTGCTCTCTACTTTTAAGAACAGAAAAGCAGATGAGCAATCGGAGAAATTATGGAAATAGGAGAGATTGATTGATTGATTGATTGATTGATTGATTGATTGATTGATTGATTGATTGATTGATTGAGTACTTTATTTATAAAGATTACAATATATACTGGCTTATACACTTATATAAGAGATATAAGAGAAGGAGAGAGTGAGAGAGAATGATAGTGAGAATTCTCGTTTCAAAGAGAATACAACAAAGAGAGAAAGGGTAGCCTACTGCCCTCCACCACTAGAAAAGCAGATGAGCAATCAATGAGCAATCAAGGAAAATATAAAAATAGGAGATTGATTGATTATTTGCCTTTATTAGGGCAGAGTTAGGACTCCTGGTCCTCTCTGCCACAGAACTCTTAAAA
This sequence comes from Nilaparvata lugens, assembly GCF_014356525.2. Classification (NCBI taxonomy): domain Eukaryota; kingdom Metazoa; phylum Arthropoda; class Insecta; order Hemiptera; family Delphacidae; genus Nilaparvata; species Nilaparvata lugens. The sequence continues at coordinate 21,457 of NW_024090636.1, forward strand.
AGAGAGAGAGACAATGAGAGGAAGAGAGGGTAAGAGTGTGGAAAGAAAGAGAGAATGGAGATGAGTAATTGAGGAAAATATGAAAATTAGAGAAAGAGAGAGAGAGTGAAAGAGAGTTGAGAGAAGAACAATGTGACAATCTGTTCCAGCATACAAGCCACAAACATGTGCCGTAGACTGGTTACTGGAGTGAAGCCACACTCTCTATGCAAAATACCAAAGGACTAGCACTCCCCAACTCTTCCCCTAGGGGTCCTCCCCACCCTTTTGGGGTCTCGACACCCCCCTGACCAACCAACAGTGTCCTAACAACCCCCTGACCATCCCTGGGGGTTCCCAACACCCCCTACCACCGTCGTAAATAAAGGCACAAATTTATAAATGCTTGTTTAATTACCCCCACGCTTCTGCTCTGAACAGAGGTGGAAATAATAATAATAATTTATCACAATCTAATTGTTATTACACACATGTGAATTTGTATGGTCGGTTATTATTGTTCTGGTGATTCGAATTCAGATATCGTTTGGAATTATAATTGTTATTTCAATCACGACAATTTGATTCAAATGTTCCGTACGTAATAATTATTTGCATCATTACAATTTCGTGAGTGTTTTCACCTTAGGGCTGAATCTCTCATGTTGATTGTATATTATCTATATATATAAAAGCGAAATGGCTCTCACTCACTGACTGACTGACTCACTCACTCACTCCTCGCAGAACTAAAAATCTACCAGACCAAAAACGTTCAAATTTGGTAGGTATGATCAGTTGGCCCTTTAGAGGCGCACTAAGAAATCTTTTGGCAATATTTTAACTCTGAGGGTGGTTTTCAAGGGATTAAAAATCCTCTTTCAGCATATATATTCTTCTTATTCTCTTAATTATAATTGAAGAATGTCCATGACATATGTTAATATAGAACTATAATTCAGAGAGAGTACCTCTTCAAAACATTTGTTAACTGGTGACTAAATGAATAATTTTGTCAGGTTGGCATTAAGTTGAGTTGACTTTGTTAGGTTGGCACTAAGTTGAAGATTGAAATTGATTGGGCACTGCTACTTCAATCAGAGCTATCCCTGGGAATATTATATCACTAGCCGTCAGGCTCGCTTTGCTCGCCATATCAGTTTAGCCAGAAGTTTAGTCTGGACCCCCGACTGGATCGTCCTAACATATGATAAAAATGCAGGCGAGCGATGCGAGCCTGCTGATTTCATTCTTGGACGATCCAGTCCGGGGTCCAGGGGGCGGAGCCCCATGGCTAGACGGATATGGCGAGCGAAGCGAGCCTGACGGCTAGTGTTGTAAATAAATAGAAATGTAAATCTCAGTACAATTCTACATTATTTTATCACAACATGTTTCGGACATTAATTCCATTTTCAAGTGATTTGGAATTAATAAATATATGTTGTATTATGTGTTGCTGGATTTTCATGGTGTTGGATGTTAAGATGCGTACAGATATACGCGCCGCGAACATGAGCTATTCACTTTTAATCAGCTGATGCCAAGCTTTTTGTATCTATATCTAACTGTTTCTGTAAAAATACAGATATAGTCAGCTGATTAAAATTGAATGCCATGTTCGCGGCGCGTATATTTATATGTTTGAACGCTATAGAACATTACCTCCGTAAACAAAGACGTAGTGCATTCGTGTGACGTCAGCACAGGTAGGGCTTCTACACCAATAAATCTCCATTGATTTCAGCTGATCCATATCAGCTAGTGTTTCTATTGGTGTAGGAGCCCTACGTGTGCTGACGTCACACGAATGCACTACGGCTTTGTTTACGGAAGTAGTGTATATAACCATAGAGAAACAATAGCATAAATAGATATCCCATGGTATAGGGCGTTTAAGTCGCAACTTTTACTTTTTTCTCAAGCTGATAGTCCACGTAGTTCTTTCCTGTGAAGCTGTGTAACACTGGTAGTCTCTCATATTGTGCCGTTCATACACTCTTACCCGGTCAAAACAGTAAAAATCGACAATAATCGACAGTAATCGGCTTGTGATAACAGTAAAAATTGCGACATAAACGCCCTATACCATGGGATATCTACTTACGCTATTGTTTCTCTATGATAGAACTCACAATTTCTAAATTTGATTTATGATCAATTTCTATGTACATGATACATCATCATTTAATATTTTTTATGAATAAAGTTCTAGGGTTCTCTCCGGAAGTTTCTCATGATTGAACTAGATTCATCAGGTTCCAGATAATATTGTACCACCTACATACGTACAGATTCAATTGTCATTTAACAGAATAATGGGAAGTTAAGCATCTTCAATTAGTTGGTAGAAAGTGTTTTATTTATGACTTCAAACTATCAATGACATTGGGATATCAAAATTAAATTAAATTAAATTTGGGATATTGATTTTTAAATGGGAAATATTCTAATTTTAAGTTTTTGTAATGTATTGTATATGAAATTTTTTATATTTCTCACATTTGTAAAGTTTGTTTGATGATTTTGGCAATAAAAATATTTCTTTCTTTCTAAAACGAAGCCAACGTGTACCACACTATTACGTACAAAAATATTGAACAGGCAGGCTGCTATTATCGTTCATAGTCGACTCCCATTGGTCGACTGCTCGGCGTGTGGGAAGTGGGATTGGCTAGTCTCGTCCAATCACAGAGCTCCAAATTTCAACAGACAGGCTGGTATCATAGTTCATGCTTGACTCCTATTCATCAGCGAATTGGTCTGAATCCTAAAGAATACTAAATACAAATTTGCATTTGTCATGTCTCCCAATAATTCTAATGATGGATTAATAATAGAGAAAAAAATTGTAGATTCAGAATAAAAGAGAAAATTACTCCAAATTCGAAACTGTCATTCGAATTGTGATAAAACGAATCTAGGAGAATCCTGGATCATTTCGGTTAGCATCTTCCAAATTGACACAATCAATTGAAGTTTTGTTCAATCGGCTACAGGACTGAGAAAGTTTGGGCAAAATAGTTTATTTCCAATCAGATAACTAGGTGCCCTGAAAGAGAGAGAAATGAGTAGATGGAGAAGAGAAAGATGAATTGAGGAAAGGAAAAAGAGGAGGAGAATGAGAAGTTGAAGAAGAAGAAGGAGGACAAGATCATGAGGGAGAGTGGGAGGAGAAGAAGGGGAAGATGAGAAGAGGATGAGTGGCAGAAGAAGATGGGAAGAAGTAGAAGTGGAAGAAGAAAGAAGATCAGAATAACGATAAATAAGAACAAGAAGAAGAAGAAGAAGAAGAGAAGAAGAAGAAGAAGAAGAAGTTAAAAGTAGAAGAAGAACGAGCACAAAAATAAGGTGATGAAAAACGAAAAGATAAAGAAGGAGCAGTAGAAGAAGACGGAGAAGAAGAAGAAGAAGAAGAAGAAGAAGAAGAAGAAGAAGAAGAAGAAGAAGAAGAAGAAGAAAAAGAATAAGAAGAAGAAGAAGAAGAAGAAGAAGAAGAAGAAGAAGAAGAAGAAGAAGAAGAAGAAGAAGAAGAAGAAGAAGAAGAAGAGGAAGTTGAAAAAGAAGAAGAAGAAGAAGAAGAAGAAGAAGAAGAAGAAAAAGAAGAACGAGAGGAACAAGAACGAGTAGATCAAGAACAAACAGATAAAGAAGGAGCAGCAGGAGAAGCAGGAATAGGAGACGAGAAAGAAGAAGAAGAAGGAGAAAAAGAAGAAGAAGAAGTTAAAAGTGGAAGAAGAACGAGCACAAAAACAAGATGATGAAGAACGAAAAGATAAAGAAGGAGCAGTAGAAGAAGACGGAGAAGAAGAAGAAGACGAAGGAAAAGAAGAAGAAGAAGCAGTAGAAGAAATGAGAAGAGAAAGATGATAAGGAAAAGAACAGTAGGATGAAGAAGGAGCAGAAGGAGAAGCATAAATATTGGAAGATTAGGAGGAAGAAGGAGACAAAGGAAAAGAGTAAAATGAAGACGAAGACGAAGAAAAAGAAGAAGTAGGAAAGTGCGACAATTGATAGCAGATAGCAGAGACAGAAGATCTATTTCATTTGGATTTGGAAAAGAGAGTTGGAGCTGTATTCGATTTGAGATGTTGCCACGCTCTAAGAGATTGAGCATCGCGCCGCGCCGCGCAGCGCCAAACTTGCAAATTTCAATCTAACTTTTTAATTACACACACAAAGCGGCGCAAAAGACCAGCTACAGACTATCTCTATCTCCATCCTGCTTGCAAAAGAGTGAATTGAAAAAGATCGGTTAGAGAAAGAGAGTGAGAGAGGTAGTGATTGAGTGAAAGTATGGGAGATTAAGAGAGTGTGTGTGAGATAGAGAGAGAGAGAGAGAGAGATAGATAGAGAGAGAGAGAGAGAAAGGGGTGGGAGAGAGTGAGAGATAGTATAGAAGATTCAGAGAGTGGTTGTGAGATAGATTGAGAGACAGAGAGTGAGAGGGAGTGAGAGTGTGAGTGAGTGATAGTATGGGAGATTGAGAGAGTGTGTATGAGATAGATTGATTGATCGAGTACTTTATTTATGTAGATTATAATATATACTGGCTTATACACTTAGGCTATATACAATAGCTTACAATACAGCAAAATTATGGATGAATTTACATAATATAGACTGAGAAAATAATTATTGAACTGTATATGATATGAAAAAGCAATTATTGTAATATAATAACTTATAGATAATGATTATATTGTTATGCATCTACATAAATTGGCGGAGTTTTGGACATATCAATGTCCATTCTTCGGAAACAATATTCAAAATATCCTTCCCGCTAACTCTCTATCAAATCCTACCAAGAGGGAGAGAGAGAGTGAGTGAGTTTGTGCGAGAGAGTGGGTAAGTGAAAAGAAGTGGTAGAGAGTGTAAGGGTAATTATTGAGAGGAAGTGGTAAAGACAGTGTGATAAAGTGGGAGACAGAGAATGTGAGAGAGATTAAGAGAGAGTGAATGAGTAAGAGATTATACCGGAAAACAAAGACCGGTTAATCCCTCATTTCAATTACCCACGAATCTTCTATTTCACACTCTTCAAACTTTCTCTCTCTATCAACTCATTCTTCTTCACTTTCATTCTCTTACTCATTTGTGTCTCTTCATTTTATAATATTGTACAATTTATCAGCGTTTTTACTTTCAGAAAAGTTATCTTTTGTAACTGAAAACTGGAACTAAGTTCTTTCTTAAATTAATCACTGTCCTTAAAGCTATTAGCTCTTCACTTTCTTTATTCCTAATTGTCTTCATCCTTCTCCTCATTCTCTTCCTTCTCCTTCTTCTGTTCTCCCTCCTCCCCTAATCAACGTCCTCCTCCTTCTACTCCTACAGACTTTCAATCTTTTAAACAATCATCAATATGTTCCTTAACATCTTCCTGCATCATTCATTTTTCAATCTTTACCTATTTCTTCTTCTTCTTCCTCCTATCCCACTCATCCACTTTCTTCTCTTTCTTCTGATTCTTGTCGATCATTTACTGTATTGTTCTCTTCTTGCTCCTTCCTCTTCTCTTCGTCTCATTAATTTTGCACCTGTTCTATTTTTCCCATCTACTTCTGCTTGTTCTACTTAATCTTCTTCTTCTTTTGTCTTTCCCTTCTTCTTTTTCTCCTTCTTTTTCTTTATATCCGT
>NW_024090637.1:0-27996 GCF_014356525.2 Nilaparvata lugens
CAGCAGGCTTGCAACACGCAACTCTGTGCATCTTGGTTGGGTACCTGGCCATGTAGGCATAGGAGGTAAGGAGCGTGCAGTTGAGCTTGCTAAGCGGAGTTCCAGTATGCCATTTTTTGGTCTAGAGCCAAAGTGTGGCATACGCAAAACAACTATCTTCCATACAGTAAGTAAATGGTCCAGGGACTTACATCACCAGCAATGGCAAGGCTAACTGGTCAAACACTTGGTAAAAGGCTGCTGGCAGACGCAAGCCCTTACTTCACCAGCTGGCTAGTGAATCTGGATAGAGGTCAGGTCAAGCAGTTGATTGCCCTGATAACTAGACACGGCCACTTCAAGAAACATCTCCACACAATTTACTCAGAATGAAAGTCAGATTGCGAGAGACTAGGGGCTAGAAGAAGGGCTCTGTTAGGCTGCAAGCAAAGGGAAAAAACTCCTGGAACTTGTATAGGACACAGGTATTGGTTTTCCCAACTAACATACTTGGGACACACAGTAAGCGTCGGTTGACGTGTGAGGTTCTTTGAACCTTTGGATCCTTGAATCCGTCCCTTCAAAAACATTTAATATACATTGAAGTGAATTTTTTATTTAATTTTTATAATATAGGCTAGTAGAATAAATAATGCTTACATCCATTGACATCCGTTTCAAACAGAGGCAGATATATTTGGGTGGAATCTCCTCCCAACATCATGTAAATCGTGAAGGTGATGAAGACTACTCCTGCTGCCTGTAATGAAAGCAATCAGATCTATAAGTTGAAATGAACCGTTCAGGAAACTCAAGATATAAGTTTAAATGTCGCTTCAAAAGTTCTTTAAGACTCGAAACTTATGCTATTTTACAACATCTGAAAAATTCATTAATTAAACGAGCGTTAGCGAGTTCCTACTGCCGTGCTACCAATTTTTCCTTAAATCGGTTGGAATAGCATTCCACCTATTAACCTAAGGATAGTTGTCGGCTCCAATGAAATAGATTCTTGATAAATTGTGAATGGATCTATTGCCTATGAATGAGAAATCCAGTTTTCAGAGCAAATGAACTTATAATCTTCAGATGAATTTATACAAATACACAAAGAACTATATCTTAAGCCTAATTATTTTTAGAGTAACTACGAACTAAAATACTTATCTAGTTTACAGTTGAAAAACAGTGGCTATTGGCTTGAAGACACAAATTAGCTATATCTTAACAAAATAGAACACAAAAATTTGTATAAAACTCAATTTAAAACATTAATAAACGAAAATGATTCAGAGCAAAATTTTACAACAACACTCGTAGCCAGCCATTTTTCTAGAGAGGGCAGAACAGGAAAAACCTAAGTTGCAAGTCACAAAGCCAACGCCTTGTTCAGTATAGATTTTACAGACACGTCACCAAAAAATTATAACTTACAAGTTTAGAATTCACATTCTACATCTGTTCTCAATAAAACTTTATTTTGAAACTATTATTTTAAATTTTTATATATATCTCAATTTAAATAAACCATTTACCTAGTAATTTTGTTAACCCTGCCTCGGTGACACCATGGAACAATGCAACAAACATTTACTATAATAAATTCTCCATCAAAAAGTTTGTCCGTCTATTGATGACTCTGATATTTACTATAAAGTTCCATAGATCTCGAATTGAAGATTCGATTAAAATGTGAGAAAAAATGTATATTACAAATACCCCCCTCTTGACATAAAAAAATTTTACTGTTTGAAAATTTAAAGAAAAAAATTTACTTTGACCCTAATGAAAATTGTTGAAATTTAAATTTGAGAACAGTAACAATTTTTTCTAGAAAAACATTACATGTCATCCAATAATATTGAAAATTATTATAAAAATTCATCAATAGCGTTTGTTATATGTTTCCAAACAATATCTCAAAATATAGAATATCAATATTACTTTTGATTTAGCTTTATAATTTAAAGAAAAATATCTCAACAGAAAGTTTAATATGTAAAGAATAGTTTTTTGAAATTGCACATAAATTTATAGATAGAAAAATTTAATTTTTATTGCATAAAAAAAATTAGTATGTTGAATGAAAAAATTTATTATTATTTTTATATATATATATATTTTTTTTTTTAAATGAATGATGAATTGTTACATTTAATTTTCACATAAAATTTCAATAAATCAAAAAATGTTCATTTCTTTCACTATTGACGCGGTTGATTTTATTGATGCACATTTTGGAAAACTTGTAGTAGACGGCTACATTCCAAATTCAATACAGAGTCACGTAAATTTTGTATCATATTTGTAATTATACAATGTACATTTCAGGCTTGAAATGACAATGTAATTCGTTTTTTTTGGAAAAGAGATAGACGCTGCATACAGGATTAATTTAGGTGAGGATTAATTTAGGTAAGGTTTGGTTTTTTGATATTTTCAGCTTTCAAGGTTTAGAGTTCTGCATACAGGAATAATTTAGGAGAGGATTTTTTGAATCAATTCTTTAATGATACTGTGACTGTTCTTCTGAATTCAAAGTTGCGAATGTGAACATGGATGACAATTACCTCCAGGTAATGCAGTAGTGTTGAAGTTTGAGATACAAAGTCAGCAATAAGCATTGGCATTGCTATTGGCGTATGCTTTGGTGTCGGCTTTGGCATCGGCGTTGATATTGGCATTGGCATTGGCGCAGGCATTGGCATTGGCGCAGGCATTGGCATTGATATTGGCATTGGCGCAGGCATCGGCGTTGATTTTGGCATTGGCATTGGCGCAGGCATTGGCATTGGCGCAGGCTTCGGCGTAGATATTGGCATTGGCGCAGTTATTGGTGTAGATATTGGCTTAGTTATTGGTGTAGATATTGGTGTTGACATTGGCATAGTTATTGGCGTTGGCATCAGCATTGGCGCAGGCATCGGCGTAGATATTGGCGTTGGCATCAGCACAGGCATCGGCGTAGATTTTGGCGTAGTTATTGGTGTTGATATTGGTGTTGACATTGGCGTAGTTATTGGTGTAGGCCGCAGCGTTGACATTGGTGTAGTTATTAGTGTAGGCCGCAGCGTAGGTTTTGGCGTAGATATTGGCGTAGTTATGTCACACTAGTTCGAAAATCACCCAAATGTTCTTAACACTCTTCATGGCATTCACTTGTTGCTGATTTCGAGATTCACATGATAACTATTTCAATATTAATGTCTGTGCTGTACCTGTTATCTTAAAATGCTTATAAACTAAAAGAAAAACTTGATTAGGCTATCAATACAATCTAATACACATGAAAATTATTTTTAAGTATTTATGAAATTGAAATTTGTTAACATCTTATTATACAGTCAGCAATACATAAATTGTGAAATATGGACATATCAATGATAAATTTAAAAAAAATTCATTTTCATCTATTCACTGTTCAAATATCAAAATTTAATCCATTCTTCAAAATAGAAATAGAATTTCATAACACCCTGTATCATTATCAAAATTGTAAAAAACATCAGATCATCACAACAAAAATAATTTCAATACATATTTCAATAATTTCAGACAATTGATCTTCTATTCACAATCATTTCATAATATATCTGCATTTCATTATCATTTAATATAACATTTCATTTATAGCATTTATGGCAAGTTCATTTCACATTTATGATTTATCATTTAGGGTTTCAAAATTATTTAGTTTTAATTTTGTTCAAAAATTGTATAAAAAGCAAATTATTTAATATTATTAATCATTGTTTGTCGGATACTATAGTTTATTTCGACTTTTCAATGTTCTGAACACAAACTACATTTCATGACAAAACTTTACTATCAATCATTAAACAAGAAACCATTCAAAACATCAATAATATTTTGCTTCAAAGGCAATCAATATTCATAAGTAATCTGCATCTATGGCAATCAACATTATTAATCATTATTTTTGCATCTATGGCAATCAACATAAGTAATCAACACAAAAATATTATCTCATTACTGCCTCTCTAAGTCATAACCTCTGTTATTCCTTCTTTAGGCAATAATGGGTTTCCATCTCAAAAAACAATCACATACCAGCAAAATTCTAATCAACAAACCCCACTAAAAATTCTACATACACTCCAGCATCCATTTCAAACGATAATCAATCATATCAAAATTTATAGAACAAACAGTTTTAAAATTTAAAAAAAAATATATATTACAAAACACTTTAGAAAAATTTTAGCCTTTAACTCATTTCAATTGATAATATAACACAACGTTTTTATTCAATGAAAACATTATTATTCAAGCTAACTTTCATTAATACATCACATATATATGGCTACAGAATTCATTAATACTTTCAAATTTTGAAGTTTATTTATTATAATAACATAATTTATAATTTAAAGACTGTATAATAAGTACAAACATTTCAAGATTATAATATAAAGATGATCAAGATGAATAATGGGTAAATAAGTTCCCTAAAAAATACAAAAAAGAGAAATAGAAAACTGGGTAAATAAATTCCCTAAAACAACACACATTTCAAAATAAGTGATACATGATGAAAAAATATGCCACAAGCAAACAATTCTTTACACTACAATGGATAGATTTTAGAAAAGTTAAGTTTTATCAACAATTTAAAGATTAGGAAAATAAGCTACTATTTTAACTTCCAAAATTATTTCAGAAGAATACAAATTTAAATGACTATGGACAAGATTGGTTAAGATATGCATCATAGAAGAAATTTACTGAATATTACACAAAGACAGGAAAGAATCGAAATTTGAAAAGATTAAGGGCCAAGAAAAATAGGCTACAGGAAAGAAAAAAGATACAATTATGGACTCTTACCATACGTAGTATTTACGGTCATTGCTATTCTGAATCCCGGCATGACACAGGATTCCTAATCATTGTGTGTTGGGGAATACCCTTTCATCATGTGATTCACTGTCATCATCTTGTAAGTAAGCAACTTGAAACAACCTTTGAATACTAATACATCAATGGAGACTTTGCGTTTTGTTTTCTTCAAGAACATGATTTTATTCATGGGTTCATTTGTTTCAACAAAGCCGTTTTGCCTACAAAAGTTAGTCATGTTCACTTGAGAATGCATAGCATACACCTTTTCAATTCTCAGTTGAAAGTTGAACTCATCAACTTGACTCAACGCAACATTCATTTTGTTTACATTGTTCCTAACCTCCACAGAAACCTGTCTCATGTAATCATTCACTTTGTTTATAGTTTTCCTAACCTTCAATGTAGCAATATCACTTTCATGATAGTTGACTTTCAGTGAAGACAACTCCCTACCTACTTCTTTATTCAATTCTGCTATCTCACTAGGGTTGACTTTTTCAACAACAGTAACTAGGCCTACATTGTCAGAAACTTGAATGAGTTGATCTTGTAACTTAACACTACTATCATCCTGCTTCAATTTGTTTTCATTTTCATGATTATCACTCAATGTTTCAGCAAATTCTTGCTTCATATCATCAAACCTAGCATTAAACTTAGCATTTTGCTCATCAAATCTAGCATTTAACTCATCAAACCTAGCATTTTGCTCTTGTTTAAAATTATCAAACAGTTGTGTTAAGGCAGCTATTAACTCATCATCATTTTTAATATTTTTCATATTGTATGCCATTTTGCTAGTCTGCACAGATAATATATTCATTAGGACTTGATCTCTCTTGAACCGACTTCCCACTCAGCAACAAACCATTCATAACCTATCAAGATATCTATCCTACCAATAATTTTTCATAACCAGGGATTTCATGGTGTACCATTTGGGACATATTATTTTGTAATTCGGTCCCACCACAGGGGTAACATTTGCCGTGCTACCAATTTTTCCTTAAATCGGTTGGAATAGCATTCCACCTATTAACCTAAGAATAGTTGTCGGCTCCAATGAAATAGATTCTTGATAAATTGTGAATGGATCTATCGCCTATGAATAAGAAATCCAGTTTTCAGAGCAAATGAACTTATAATCTTCAGATGAATTTATACAAATACACAAAGAACTATATCTTAAGCCTAATTATTTTTAGAGTAACTACGAACTAAAATACTTATCTAGTTTACAGTTGAAAAACAGTGGCTATTGGCTTGAAGATACAAACAGCTAAATCTTAACAAAATAGAACACAAAAATTTGTATAAAACTCAATTTAAAACATTAATAAACGAAAATGATTCAGAGCAAAATTTTACAACAACACTCGTAGCCAGCCATTTTTCTAGAGAGGGCCTAACAGGAAAAAACCTAAGTTACAAGTCAGAGAGCCAACGCCTCCATCATTACAGACACGTCACCAAAATATTATAACTTACAAGTTTAGAATTCACATTCTACATCTGTTCTCAATAAAACTTTATTTTGAAACTATTATTTTAAATTTTTATATATATCTCGATTTAAATAAACCATTTATCTAGTAATTTTGTTAACCCTGCCTCGGTGACACCATGGAACAATGCAACAAACATTTACGATAATAAATTCTCCGTCAAAAAGTTTGTCCGTCTATTGATGACTCTGATATTTACTATAAAGTTCCATAGATCTCGAATTGAAGATTCGATTCAAATGTGAGAAAAAATGTAATATTACACTACTTTTAACTCATGACCAAAGTCGTTGTCCGTCTGTATGTATGTTCGACAATAATTTTTGAAAGATCAGCTTCAAATTTCGAACACATATTCTTCGACCATTTTTATAGATCAAGTTCGTTGGACAACAAAATTTACTGACTCCTTCCTCCTTTTTCACGATATATAACAAATAACACTAAGGGCCGGTTTCCGAGCTCGGGATTCAGCCCGATTTAGTCCTAGACTTTGAACAGCTGGAGCCAGACAATTGGTTTTCCAAAACGGGGCGTAGTCGCAGTCATTGTCATAGTCACGTTTGAATTAAATTTCGAAAAACTAGAAAATTGAACACAAAATAAAATAAAGAGAAAATAGTGTAAAGTTTCAGCTATTTTGAATTATTTAGGAATGTCTAATTCCGTCAGGGAAAACGTTTCCAATTATAGAAATAAGAAAATAAAAACTACGACTACTGTTATAAAAGCTGCGACTACGCCCCGTTTTGGAAAACCAATTGTCTGGCTCCAGCTGTTCAAAGTCTAGGACTTGGCTAAATCCCGAGCTCGGAGACCGGCCCTAAAAGTTCATAAGACAAATTTTATTGTGATTTAAAGCTAAAGAATTCATTACATGCAATTACCACATGTTTTTCCATTCATTCATTCATGACATCAGTTGAGGCTATTTGGAAGCTATCACACAGACAGTCCTTCATGCACTGACACCTGATTTCAGCTGGATAATACGCAACATAATTTATATCTTTTTCATCAACAAACTGATACGGGTTGAGGTATCAATTTACGGTTTTTGCCTTTCATTCTCTCTTGGAACTCCGTATCGAAATCATGTATCACATGACCACCTTCTCATTTTAAACAATAAATTTGGATTCATATGAATGAGGGACACAGATGTTGAAGCGACAGAGTAATTTTTCATTTCAAATAGGATCTTCAATGAAACCCACTGTCAAATTATTCTTCTTCTAAAAAAATATTTAGCTGTTTCCATTATTAACTCTGTATAATTAAAATTGCGGGTTTCAAAGATTAGCCTACAATACAACTGAGCGAGTTCTCCCACCCAAGGGGTCACTAGTTTATACAGCTTTGATAGATACTTTTTGAATGATTTCAAGAATGTGGTGAGAAGTAACATATAGTGCTATTGATAAATGAATGAAGAAACTTACGATCGTATATGCAGCACAACAGTAGCTTCCTGATGTCACATTTGGATTCCAAATACATGGTGACCAGCACGTTTTCAATGCAACCATTGTTAGCCTGAAAACAATAAATTCCATTACTTTTGAAATCATAATATAAAATAAAATAGGGTACTAGTAAATAATCTTTCAGCAGCATCAGAATACTTATCACAATATATAATACTATATCATATATATACTAAATCATATCCAATATATTATATTTTGAATCATTTAAAAAAATCCAATAACTTTTATTAGAAGAAAATTGACAGTCATTGGAAGTTTTCGTTGAGTTCTTAAGTTGTTTTTGTCACTTTTGCCTGAGTTCAAATCTGCTTATAACACCTGCGACAGTGGATGTTCATCTGTCGTGATGTAATTACAAATTTTTAGTTCAGTAGTTTCTCGTCCTGAAGATTACGTCCTAAAGACTCCAGTCATGGAGTATAAGACAAGTCATGTTATTACATAATAATTCTAACACTAAGTAGTTCAACCTAGTTTAGGTTTGAAAGGAATTCTTGTACACTATAAAAAGCTCTATCAACTAAATATTTTTTAATTTGTTTTTTGAAAATCTTCAAATCATCATTACTTTTCAAGATTTGAGGTAGCTTGTTATAAAATTTCCTACCAATATAATCTGGTTTTTGTTCAAATAACCTACTATTGTGACCCATTATATGATAATCTGCTCTGTTTCGCTTATTATACTCATGAACATCTGAATTCTGGATCACACCACTCGTTTTCACATGCATTACAACTTCATATACATACAAAGATGGCACAGTTAATAGACCAAGCTTTTTAAATAAAGGCCTACAAGAGTCTAACCTATTCACTTTCTCTATACATCTGAGTGCCTTCTTTTGAATCTTAAACACCCTGTCCATATTTTGTTGAGATGAATTACCCCATACTAAAATAGCATACCTAATATGAGATAGTATAAGTCAATGGTAAGCAGTTAACAGTAGTTTTTTATCATTCAGCCTAGCAAGCTGCCGCAGGACAAATACCCCAGATGATATCTTATTACATATCCTCTCAATGTAAGGATGCCATGTTCATTTCCTGTCCAATAAAATTCCCAAGAATGCTTCTTTCTCTTCTTGGTCTAATTCATTTTCCTCTACAAACACATTTATTTCTCTATCCTCTACTGAATTATATTTACTTTTGAATTGTAGGAATTGACATTTCTTACTATTTATTGTTAATTGCCTTTGCTTCAAGAATTGGACAATTGACTGTACTCCAGTAAAAGCATTTATTTCTAGACTATCTAATAAATAATTGTTAAAGATAAGCGATGTGTCATCAGCAAACAACAGAGCTCTGTGATCTTTTAACTCTTTTGGTAATTGGTTCACATACAACAGAAACAGTAAGGGACCCAGAATTGAGCCTTGAGGTACTCCAGCCTGGACCTCCAGTTTTTGAGATTTAATTTTTACTATTTCATTCCCATCCACCTTGGTAAGCTCAACACACTGGTTTCTACCTATGAGATATGATTCAAACCATTTTAGTTCTATACCATTCACACCTACAGTTTTTAGTATTTCCAATAATATTCTATGGTTCACACAATCAAAAGCTTTGGATAAATCAAGAAATATTGCGGCTGCCTTCTCACCTGAATCTATTATATCTATTAGTCTTTCAACAAGGGATACTATTGCAGTCTTAGTAGATTTCCCTTTCTGGAACCCATGCTGTTCATCACATATGAAATTAATTTCTTCCAGGTGCATCAATAGCCTATTTAAAACTACTCTTTCAAAAATTTTACTTATTACATTTAGAATACTAATGGGTCTATAATTTTCAACTCTTTCAGAATCACCGCTCTTGAAAATTGGAAAAATTTTCCTTGTTTCAGATCATCAGGGAAAATACCCTGCTCTAGTGAAGTATTAAGGAGATGCAATAAAGGGTCCAGTAATTCATTTTCACATTCTTTTAAAATTTTGCTTGAGACCCTATCCAATCCTACTGTTTTTTTGTTATTCAAATTTTTTATTATTCTTGACAACTCATCTCTTGATAATGGATGAAATTTAAATACCTTTTCAATTGGCTCAGCATTTATGTAGTTGTATTAGTATTAGTGTTCAGTGACTTTTGGAGATTATATGCAACCTGTTGATAATACTTATTGAAAAAGTTACAAATGTCTATACTATCATCCATATAATTTCCATGTTCATCGATTATCCTAGGGACATTAGTAACTGTATCTTTTTGAGCTGCTCTCCTATTTCTATTAATTACCTCCCAAACAGCAGAATTAAAATTGGTACTAGTTGTTAATATTTCAGCTGTTTTCTTACACTTAGCTTTCCTCACTTCTTTTGCATAGTTTTTCTTTAGATATTTGTATTTGACTTCACTCGGAACATCCCTCACTAATTTAAATTCCTCATAAGCTTCCCTAACAATATTTCTTTGAGTAAGAATATCTTCAGTTATCCATTCATCTACTTTGTTTAATTTACTTTTTACTTTGACTTTTTTATTGGACAGCATACACTAATGTGAAATCTTAGAGTATCAATGAATTGCTTATATTGTAATTTAGGTTACAACTGTTATAAACACTACTCCAATTTTCTTGAAGCAGTTCCTGCTTCAAACAATTTATATTTCCTAGCTCATATTGCTGAATTTCTTTCACAAAAGTTTTTTTCTGCTTGGATTCTGGCCCTGCAACTTAACATCTAAAATTTGATAGTTATGATCTGATAGATCTGAGCTACCTAACCTGACATTACAACCTTCTATATTTGTGAGGATATTATCAATAATTGTCTGTGAAGTTCGAGTTACTCTTGTATATTCGTGGACCTTAATTTCTAAATTATTCATATTAATAATATCTCTAATATCCTCTGTCATTTTATCCTGCCTGGCAAAATCGGTATTGAAATCTCCTACTACTATAACATTTGTGAAACGAGCGGTTGTAATTTCCAAAAGTGTATGGAGCAGCTCACAAAATTTTTGCCAGTCTCCATTTGGTGACCTATAGATACCTAACACTGCTACCTCAAATCGATCATCAATTTTTAACCTTAGTCCTGTCACCTCTAAATCCATCTCAACAGAAAATCTCTTAACAAAGTCCAGTTCATAAGTTTGGGTATGTTTAGCATTGCTAGTGAATATACATACACCACCACTTCTATTATGTGGTTTATTATGTGGTTTAGCAGCATGATCACTTGAAAAGCACTGGACAATCTTGTCGGCAATGTTTCAAAGAAGTTTATATGTACTGTACGAGTGTAGACAAGCCTACCCAGTTCATGCACTAATGTGCAAGTTGTTTAATAACAGCTTGACATTCTTGAAGCGGCCGACGAGCACTTTCAGTTTCAAGTTGGCATTGTATATTCTTGCCAGTGGGAGTTGCTGGTCTCCTATCGGGCGCCTCCCCAGGTGGCGGATTGGGGAATGCCTCCTAGATATAGGGGTACCAGAGAAATCAAATATCCGGGGTGGACCAAAACCAGCAAACAACTGCTGCCTTGCAGACGGAGATCAGTGGATATTCAAAGGCTAAGGGAAGAAAACCCTGAAAGTAAATTGACTGCTGCCTTGTAGTTTGGTATTGGCTTACCAAAGGCTAGGGAGGGAACCCCGAAAAAATGACCTGGTGCTCCAGGTTGGGGGTTGGGCGAGGGGCTAATAACCCCTCACCGGAAAAATTGTTATTGTGAAGCCTCAAAATGAGCCTCGGACGGACAGGAATAATGGAATTAAATCAGGAAATGCAAACAAAAAACGAATAAGAATGATGGATTGGACTATTGCCACACATGGAATGTGAGAACGATGATGAGAGCTGGAGGGATGACGGAGATAGCTAATGAAATGACAAAGTTCAAGATAGATTTGATTGCTCTCCAGGAAATACGATGGCACGGAAGTGGAAAAATAGAAAAAAAAAGATTTCTCAGTGTTGTATAGTGGACCAGAAGACAGAACAGGGCAAGGTGGAGTGGGCTTCATGATTGGAAAAAAGCTCAAATCATCTTTACTAGGTTTCTACCCTGCAGGCAGCAG
This sequence comes from Nilaparvata lugens, assembly GCF_014356525.2. Classification (NCBI taxonomy): domain Eukaryota; kingdom Metazoa; phylum Arthropoda; class Insecta; order Hemiptera; family Delphacidae; genus Nilaparvata; species Nilaparvata lugens. The sequence goes on from NW_024090637.1 coordinate 11,885, forward strand.
ACTGTGCCGAATAAGAATCAAAGGCAAATTTAGGAATATATCAATAATTTTTGTGTATGCACCAACCGAGGAGGGGGATGAAAATGAAAAAGATAGTTTCTATGAAGCTCTAGAGAGGGAATGCAGAATGGTACCCAAATATGACATGCTGATAGTGATAGGAGACTTGAATGCCCAGATTGGGAAAGAAGATTTTCTGAACACAGTGGCAGGCAAGAACACCATACATGATGTAACAAATGAGAATGGTTTAAAACTGAGTGAATTTGCAATAGCAAACAATATGATCATCAGCAGTACATGTTTTCCAAGGAAAAATATTCACATGGGTACCTGGACCTCACCTCATCAAAAACACTCAATCAAATTGATCATGTGTTGATATCTAAAAGACATGCCTCGTCAATCATAAATGTGAGATCCCAGAGAGATCCAAATTGTGACTCTGATCACTTCCTTGTCTCAGTAAAGCTGAGGGAGAGACTATCAAGAGTCGGATACGAAAGAGGGCTAAGAAGGTGCATGTTGGACATAGAAAAATTGAGAAATGGAGAGAGGACAGATATATATGAAAGAGAACTTGAAAGACTTATCCCTGAAGGCCTGAATGATTTCGAGGGTAATGATAGGAATATAGAGGAGCTATGGGATAATTTAAAAAGAACAGTAAATGAGGTCGCCACAGAAAGCCTTTGTGAGAGAAGTAGGGGAAGAAACATAGAATGGTATGATGATGAGTGCAAGGCAGCTGTAAACCAGAAAAATGAAGATAGATGGTCGATGATGCAAAGGGAAAGAAGGAGAAATCGTGCTAAGTATATAGAGAGTCGGAAGACAGCCAACAAGCTGTAAAGTATCAAATTTGGGTAGATAAAAATCCCTAACCGAAACAGTAATAGGTCTGAAAATAAAGTAACCGGCTAATATCGCCAAATAGATAATAACTAAGATTAGATAGCATCAGCTTGTTCTGGCTAAATGGTACAAAAAACCTAAAAAGGATTTGAAGGAATTCTGTTGCTCACAAATAGATTATTATATAAAATATTTGAAGATTGAGGTTATGTACATGTATTCACAGATCGGTGACCTAGAGATCGATCAAACCGAGAAACGTAGAATCTGACCAAAACCCCTTGGCAGAGCTTTATTGCAATCAGATGGTGTGCAATGTGAAAAAACATCTGATCACGTGGCTAATTATTAGGTAGCATGGAGTTAATATTAATGTATAGAATATTAGCTAGCATGTAAAGAGCATAAATAAAAAACCAAATAAAAATAATTTAATGTATTCAGGAAATAAGAGGTACCAGGCGCATGAATACCGAATAAAATTTGCATGCACCAATAGTAAAACGGCAGTTAATAGGCGGCAATTGTAGGCCAATTCAAAAATATTTATATATATTTCTATAAATGTTCGGAATCTATGTTGAATGTTGTATAGTCTATGTTATCGATATGGCTCGAAAGCAAAGAAATTATTAATCATACAATCTAAGCAATATTTTGGTATTTTTTGTAAGATCTATTTGAACCTAAATGGCGGAGGACTAAGATATTTAAATTTTATGCTAATTCGAAAGTCGGAAATAGGATCTGTAAAACTTGAGAAAGGAGAACCAGCACTCGCCAACCAAATGCCACCATACGAGGATCCCAAATATTTTAGAGCGTAGTACCTTGATAATGATTTGTAAAAGTTAAAGTTAAAGTAAATTATTAAATTTTTAAAAGACTTCGTGATGCTATTGTGAAGCAGAAGTCACTTTCATTTTTAAATAAATTATAACCCTTGGAAGAGACGATTCCGGCTACCATATTCCCGGACCACATGGAGTTGGATCGACACCGGCGGCTTACAAGAAGATTTTTGACACGTGAGTGATTAATATTGAATTAGTGATGGGCGCCCTAGTGCTTCGAATTAATCTAATGATCAAAGCTAGCTCGCCGAAAGGGTTTTTATTATAAATTAAGAAATTAATAAGAGTAATACTTGCGCAAGTAAAATTAGTATTAAAGGTATTTATTTGAAAGAAAAATATAGATCAATATTTCAGAAATTTCTATTAAATCAAAGAAGTACAAAATCTAGGCTGTTAAAACATATGCATATGACATTTAATTTTTGCAATATAATTTGCGATAGTTTATTATAGCTCTAATTCACTAGATGAATGGCTCTACCTATTCCGTCAGGTGCCGAATCTTGCACCCTGAGATAAAAAATATATATTCGATACAAAGAAATCTGCTAAGCACTAGAGATTTTAATATATATATATTTGGATTATTAGTGGCTAATTTATCAAGCTGATCTTAAAGCACATATTTTTTAATTGAATTGTCCAAGTCGACAAGTATTAGCAAGCGCATATCGCAGCTACATGCAAAAGAATGCATATGATTTTAATATAAAGGCACATGGTAATGTTTCGTGCCATAAATCTAGAATATAAAGTTTAGCCTATGATATTTTATTGATTTCAATTATTGTTCTATTTTTATATTATATTTTTTATCGCTCTTTATATATTTCTTGCCTCGATTTATTTTTTGCATTATTTGTGTAATGTATGTATGAAACGTTTATGGTGTGCAATTTATTTATTATTCCTCATCACTATTGTATGAGTATCATATTTATATATATTTATTTTTTATTGAATTACAAGAGTTATAGGAGAAGCCCATACCTAGGCCTATCAAGATTTTTTAAGACTGAATACTATTAGAAAACCACGACCTAATGATATAATTATATCAAATCTCATGCTTTACCGACTGATGCCAAGCAGGAGGCTAATCGTTATTTAAATATAAAGAATAACGTGACAAAGCTTTTTAGAAGAAAGAAGAGAAAATATATGAAAAAGCTCATTGAAAACATGGAGATAATGAACGAGCGAAACGAAAGTAGGAAATTTTACCAAGCAGTGAAAAGGATGAGAAAAGGTTTCCTACCAAGCTTGATTGCATGTAAGGACTTGAATGGAAGAGTGCTTGGTGAAGATAGCGAGATAATGGATAGATGGGCTGACCACTATAGCAGTTTATTGAATCAAGTTGAAGATGAAGAAGACCCAATAGTATATGATAGTGCTGAGCCCCTAATTCAGCCCCCAACATATGCTGAAGTGGAAGAAGTTGTGAAAAAGCTCAAAAATAATAGAGCTCCAGGAGGGGACTCAATACCAGCTGAGTTACTAAAGTATGGAGGAAAAAGGATGAGAAGAGCCATGCATACCTTGATTTTATGGATTTGGGAACAAGAGACAATGCCTGATGAATGGAAAATTGGAACAATATATGTCCTATTTTCAAAAAAGGGGATAAAATGGTATGCAACAACTTCAGGGGAATAACACTGCTAAGTACTTCATATAAGATTTTCTCTGCATGGCTTTTGAAGCGTCTAGGTGTGTATGTGGAAGAAATAATGGGAGAGCATCAATGTGGTTTCAGACAAGGAAGAAGTACAATCGATCAAATTTTTACCATGAAGCAGATGATGGAAAAATGTATTGAGTATGATACAGATCTACATCTGCTTTTTGTTGATTTCCGCCAGGCATTCGATAGCATCAGGAGAGAAATAATGATGAGAGTACTACTTGCAAATGGAATACCGAGAAAATTGATAAGTCTCATAAAGCCAACAATGTCTAGCACAACCGCTCAAGTTAAGATAGGTAACAAAACTAGTCGAATGTTCAGTGTTACTACTGGTGTTAGACAAGGCGATGCTCTCTCTGCAACACTATTCAATTTGGTTCTAGAGATGGTGCTCCAGAAACTCGGGACAAGCGGAACTATAATCAACAGAACAAACCAAATATTAGCTTATGCAGATGATGTTGTCCTAGTCTCAAGAAATCAAAATACCCTCAAAGAAATTTTTAGCAAAATGAGGGAAGAGGCAAGAGAGGTGGGTCTTGAAGTGAACATAAATAAAACTAAATATATGAGAATGTCTGCAAATTAAGCAAGAAGGCAAGTATGTAATCTGGAAATAGCCGATGACTTTGTTATAGAAGGCGTCAGAGAGTTCAAATACCTTGGAGTAACCCTGACAGCAGACAATAAGACCAGTCAAGAAATACACAATTGGATAATGATGGGCAACAGAGCATACTATGCTAATCAAAAAATATTTGAAAGCAGGCTCATATCCAGAAAAACAAAGGTGAAAATGTTCATGACGCTAGTGAGACCAGTTGTAACCTGTGGGGCCGAAACATGGACTATCTTGAACAAAGATGAAAAAGCATTAAGGTCATTTGAAAGAAAAATGTACAGAAGAATCTGGGGGCCAATATGTGACGGAGGAGTGTGGAGAGCCAGATTCAATGTTGAGATAGATCAGGCCATTGGAGCAGGAAATATGGTGCATTTCATAAAGGCCAGAAGGATTGAATGACATTTAGCCAGAATGAGTGACGAGAGGGTACCATCAAGACTCCTGGAAGAAAGAATGATTGGGACGAGAAAGAGGAGTCGACCACGGACAAGATGGCTGAACGACGTGATTGGAGACCTCCGGGTGCTAGGCGTGGCAAACTGGCGACGGAGTGCTCAGGATAGAGACGAATGGAGGCGCTATGTTGAGGAGACCAAAGTCCACCCAGGACTGTAGAGCTGGATAAAGTAAAGTAAAGTATTGTATATTCTTGAGAAAAAATATTTTTTTCTTATTTATATGAGGTTATTTCATATTTCTAATAATCCTTCCAAAAACATTTTTATAATGTTCAAACTCAGTCATTTATTTTTGCTTTAATTACCGTACGGAATAAAAAACCAAATAGGTAAACCACAGTAAAAATTGATTGCACTGAAGAATGTTATTCTCTTTCCAATGATATATATAGAACGTGAATTTCTGTCCATAAATAAGGACGCTTAAATGCTTCAAAAGGTTACATTGATCTTATGAGACATAGCCTAACTTAATTCAATACAGCCAACAGCTACCGCTCACTTTCAACTGAGACTCAATCAATAAAATAGTTTGAATAAATATTCAATAGTATAGAACCTTACTGTTTCAAGAGTAGCCTATAAGTTTTAGGATTATTTGTTGTATGCAAAAAATAACTATTTAAAACCCTGCAAGAGCTGAAAAGTTTCAAAATTACACTATAATAGGTGTATTGCTTACATAGATACCTAGCAATTAGGCTATTGGAATAATGATATAACTTTACAACAGACAGGCCTACCTAAACTCTATAACATACGTTTCAGGCTAGTTCATTAAGATATGGCTATCTGAATCTTAGAACTAAGCATATTTCACTTTACATTTTAGAACATTAATCTTCTTCAATACCTACATTTTAGTTAGGCTAATGAAACTGATCTTATTTGCTTGGTGATAATTTGAACTCTACATTATATAATATGAATCACTGATAAATAATTAATTAATGTCTAATCCTATCAACCATACCGTAATTTTAAAAAAAATATACAATAAGAAACTATGATTGATTATTAATGAGCAACATTTTGATCTACAGAAAGCCAACCGAGTACCGTAATATAACTTAAATATACAGAATCAACTGTATGAATGTAGTATCATAATTATCTTCCGTATCTTTCATTGTATTAGGCCTACCATTTATTTTTCATTTTTTACACGTTCAATTTGTTGGTAAATAGTAGTGAAGACTGATTTGGTCGTAATGCCAGGGGCCTGTTTCATAAAACCCTTGTAATACAGGGCCTGTATTACAGGACTTATAAATTAAAATTTACAATACTGTACTGTAAAATTACGTTTCATAAAAATAATTCTACACTTGTAAAATCACCTGTAATATTCGCCTGTATTACAGTTCTTTATTTTGAATTAATGTTTCCATTGGCCAGCGAGCCTAATATAATATATGAACAAAGTGCTACTTAAGATGTTTTGGTGGAAAATCCACATTATAAAATTTTTGACGATGGACAAATTGCATTCATGCTGGAAAATTACTTTGTTAATGATAAATAGTTGAGAAATTATAATAACTACTTAACTTACATAACTTATTATAACAGTTATGTGAGTAGTAATGCTTCAAAAAATTATCAAATGTTAATAATTGAATTAACGTCATTAATTAAATTTGTTTAATAAAATACATAAAACATTATGGACGTACATTTTCTGAATATTTCCAATAACGCTTTATTGAGGAAAGCTCAATCTAAACCGTTCATACTATTGATAAGTTTCCTGCATCATATTGTATGAAATTCTGTCCTTGAAAATTCTTGGCCTACGAATAATAACATAGTCATCTTTATCAAAACTAGAACTACTACCTTCATCCGTTTTAACAAGTTGCCTTTTAAACAAAATGTCGCTTTTCAAAATTCTACCTACACTTGTAAAAGTTTTAGGATGGTCTAAACAATGATAAAATATTTAACATCTTACAGAGTAAGTAATACAGGAAGTTTCTTTTCATGAAACACAACTATTTTAAAGTCCTGTATTATTCACTTGTGATACAGGCAAATGTCTTGTAAATTGTTTTACAGGGAAAATTGTTTATGAAACACAAACTTCTAAATTTCACCTGTAATACAGGAACTTCTCCTGTATTACAGGACTTGTAACTTTTATGAAACAGTAGTCTTCCTTGACATAGTCAATAAATACTAATAATAGCTCCTATTAACCAGGAACATTACAAACAGTTTCAAATGTGATTCATGGATTTAATGAAATGTTCTGATTCAAGTTAGACTACAACTTTCTATACAGTACTTTGCAATGGGATCAAAAAATTGCAATTACTATAACTTATTCAACTTGTACTTAAATATACACAAGTTGAGTAGGTATATAATAGATTTTGATATTTTGTTTGCAAGACAAAAAATTAAAAAATGTTTTTAAACAAGCCAACCACACTATCATAACCTTACTTAGGTATTCCCGCCTGAAAGAGACTTATAAAAACCAAATTTTGGAGAAGAATTACATTTTAAAAACTGAAAAATTAATATTTAAACTTACCCGCAAAATTAAGATAAGCTCAAATGATGTACTCAATAAAAATAATATTCTGAAAGTATTTGCTGGGATTGCCACACCCGTAATAATAAGTAATAACAAATTTTTTAAACAACTTTGAGGTTTGAGCTTTGTGACGGGGGCGCTACAGTCGAGACCGACGACAGTCGAGGCCTGCGACAGTAGAGGACTGTTTTCCAGTCCTCTATTGTCATAGGCCTATCAATCATATTTATTCAACAAATGTACAGATACATTGAATAACGTCATACATAATAAAATAACAAAACACATAAAACAGTCAATAACAAATTCATAACAATCAAATATGTAAAATTCTTCAAATGAATATAAGGACAATCCTATCAGATATTTCTTCAGCTTGGCTCTAAAGATTGTCAACTCCTCTATGAATTTTAATTTCGGGGCAGCATGTTAAAATATTTCTCTCCCATGAAAGCTGTCTTCATTTTGAAAAATTCTAAATTATGTCTCTGTACTATTCTTCCGGATCTAGTATTATATCTATGTGAAATACTACTTCTCTTTTCTAAATCAGTGAATTTTTTAAAGTACATTATTACATCAAAAACATATTGCCCATAAACTGTCAATATGCCTAGCTGAAAAAAAATTTGTTTCACCGAGTCCCTCCTTTTTATGTTCATGATAATTCTCAGTGCTCTTTTCTGCTGAACTAATATTTTATCCAAGTTTTTTTTCGATGTGCAGCCATAGATACACAGGCCGTAAGCTATATTGGAATGAACCAATGTGTAGTAAATTGCTTTCAGAGCATTCAGCCCACACACATTGGTCATACGCCTAAGAGCAAACAGGCCTGGTGATATTTTCTTCAGCACATGATTGACATGCTTGTTCCAAGACAAATGTTCATCAATAACCAAACCTAGGAATTTTGTGCTAGTTGAATGCTCTAAAATGTTATCATCTAATATAATGTTTGGACTTGAAACACTTCTGCACTGCCTAGTTGAGAAAGGGACTACAACTGACTTATTGGGATTTAGGAGGAGATTTCGGCTGTTTAGAAATTTATTGATTGCTGTTAGACCCTGGGCTGATGATTTCTCCACATCCTGAACTGTCTTACCCGTAAAAATAATGTTGGCATCGTCCGCATAAAGACAAACAGATGCCTGTCCTCGGATCACCTCAGGTAACCCCTTAATGTAACATAGAAACAGTAAAGGGCCTAATATTGAACCTTGCAGGACACCGTAATGGAGACTTTTGAGCTCAGAGCGATACTTCATTTTATAGTTAATTGAACAGGTTACATCAATCCTCTCCAATTCCACATATTGTTGTCTTCCCTTCAAGTAGGATGAGAACCAGGACAGCTCTTTCCCCAGCACTCCCATGCCCTTGAGTGACTCTAATAAAGCATCATGATTGACACTGTCAAATGCACGTGTCAAATCCAGAAAAGTACCCATTACCTTATCACCCCTATCCACCGCATCTATAATCGACCCAACAAAATCTACTCCTGCTGAGATAGTCGATCTGTTAGATCGAAACCCATGCTGCTCACTGTCCAGTATGTTGTTGGACTCTAGATACTTTACCAACTGGTCATACACCACCCTTTCCAATATTTTTGAAAACACTGATAAGACAGAAACTGGTCTAAAGCACTCAGGACTTTTGGCATTCCCCTTCTTAAATATCGGTATGACTCTGGCTATTTTTAAGACTTTGGGAAATAGCCCGATATCAGTGAAGAGTTAATTACATGAGTCAACGGCTTAATAATTGTGGGTAGAACTTTTTTTATTATCACCATTGGAATGTCATCAGGTCCAGAAGAGAATTTACTTTCAAAAGTCATTATAATTTTTGCTAATTCATGTGATGAAATCTGTATGAATCTGAATCTTGAGGAGAAATGATTATTATTTTGAACATTGAGTGTACTTAACAGACTAGAGCTGTTTGGAATATTTGGTACTACATGGGTTTCAACTGCCCTTGTAAAAAAGTTATTGAAAACATTACATATGTTGTAGGGGTCGGTTACAAGATCTCCTTCATTCAGAATACTACTAATATTAGGAAAATTAGTTGAGTTTTTGCCAACCTCAGCATTAATCATACTCCAAGTTACTTTACTTTTATTACTGGCTTCTGTGATTTTTTTATCGAAAAATCTCTGTTTATTTACGTTAATAAGGTGTCTCAGAGCATTTTTCTTATTAATAATTTGAAGTTTAACATCCTCGCTCTTAGTAATTCGATATTCTGTCTCAAGTTTGACCAGTTCATCTCTTCTGTCTACAACATCAGCGCATGACACTCCTTTATGACATTTCACATCTCTGAAGCGTATTGGGAAATTAATATCAAAAAGTATTTAAAAATAGAAATAAAAGTATCATATTTCTCATTCACTACCGATTGGTAAACCTCTATCCAATTACGTTCCTGTAAATCTCTTATAAGAATTTTCAATTGCAATCATCAAACTTGGCTAAGTTTCCTTAATTTTTTATTTTTTGGTCTGTTGATATCCTAATTTCAAATAGCTGAGCGTCATGATCAGAAATGTGAGTAATAATACCAGACACTTTTACATTATTATCATCGATATTTGTTATACAATTGTCTATTGCAGTTTCAGAGGTTTCAGTAATTCTTGTGGCAAAATCAATCTTATAGGTCATATTGAACATTTTCAGCACGTTATTCAACTTATGATAAGTAGTATTTTTTTCCAAAACATTGATATTTAAATCCCCTACCAATACAACATTTTTAAACTTCCTGCATAATAGTTCTAGTAAAATTTCCAACTTATCTAAGAACGGATCTAAAAAGCAGTGCTGTGGCGTCCTATACAAGCATGCCAAAACAAAGGAGAAATTATTATCAATAGAAAATTCAGAAACACAGCACTCAAACTCTTTTTCCTTAGCGATTAAGTTTATTGCTGGTAGATTTACACTTTTACTTTTTAAATCTCTCTCTTTATTCACAAGAATCATGACTCCACCCCCTATCTTATTACATCTACAATATTTAGAGATAATCTTATAATTGGGTATATTCAACAATGCTGATTCACCTTCTGACATCTTATGTTCAGACAAAGCTAGAATATCCGGTCTTATCTCTTCCAAATTAATTTTCAACAGATCTAACCGTGATGGCAAATGCTGGACATTTTGATGCATGATTGCAATTTTTCCGTTCTGAAATGTATTAAAGTTGTTTTGTTTAGGTACGGTAAATTTCGGATTAACACCCACAATGGGAGTAGAAGAGTGAGCTAAGTTGACAATATTATTATTCAGTGTCACTTTCGCATTGCCCATAGTGGGTGAGGGTGGGGAATCTAGACTAAAAAACTACTGATATCTGCTTCGTACTCATTGATCGACAATGCAGTATCCCGATTACAAGTTGTCAGGAGAGAACAATCCAGAACACCTGAATGGGTTTTCTTTATCAATGTATCAGCTGAGCTCACTGGCAAAGGAGGATCTATTGGATTCATCGCAGTAGGTATTGTTCCAATAGGCTCAGGACTGCAGGATACGGGAGAATTTGGCAGAGGGGGTGTAACAGGGAAGGATTCAATTAGTTGAATCACAGGAGATACCGGCACATCCCAGTTTTTAAACACCTGCACTTTTGAGGGAACCTGTTTTACAACGGAAACTGGAGAATAATAGTTTACATCACCATTCATCACCTTCTGCTTAATGAATATTGTAATTTTTTTGAGAGAAGTCTTTTCCCTTGTCTATTGAGATGTAGGCCATGTCTCGTGAGATGAGCTCTCTGGAGGAAGACGTTGATATCCAAATAGTGGAGCTTGGCTACACCATCATAGTTGTGCACCATTCGAGAGATGCAGGAGTTGAAATGCTGTATGTCATCATTCCGAGTAGGGGCATCATAACGGCACGGAACACCACACACAATGATGTTGGTATTGATATCGAGGTTGAGTAGAGCATCCATCCCTTGTAGAAGAGTCAGTTGATATGGCTCATACAAATGAGTATTGTTAGTGCCCGCTAAAATGACAATAACATCGTTCTCAGTAAAATCTCAAACAAACTGAAGTCCATCCTGAATAACATTTTTCAGCTTGGCACCAGACTTGGTATAGACAAATATCTCGAAATCGTCATCCAAACTGCTGCAAGTAGTTGCTTAGCTGCTTGCCTTGACTGCAAGACAATACAGTCAATCTCCTTTTCTTCCCAGTGTGACTGGCATCACTCACTTTCAAGGAGGGTTTTCTAAGTTCTTTTTTAGGTGTAGCAGCTACATGCACTTGTGCCTTCACTCTTAGTGCTTTCGATGTAGACGAGGATGTTAACGACTCGTTTGAGGAGAGAGGAGAAAATCGATTGTTCAAGATTATAGGACTAGTATCATAGGGCCTTGTTCTTACTTTATCTCTCGGCTTCATAAAATCATCGTGACTTGTGGAATCAGTATAAGATGAACTATTACTTTTCATCAAACTAAACTCTGATTCCAATTCGACAGTTTCTCTGATGAAATTTGAGCATCATGACTCAATAAATTTATGATCGCATCCTTTGAACAATTTCAGCCTTTAAATCGTCAATAATTGTCATCATTGAACTCAGCTTTGAATTAAGTTCTTTAATTTCGTTATCTGCTTTCTCTTCATTAGACAAAGAGACATCTAAACATAAAGTTCTCTTCCTTTTTTCGTCCTCTAATCTCTTTTTCAAATGAGAATTTTCAGATGAAATCTCAGTCAGATCCATTTGAAGATTGCTATTTATCTTCAGACAAGCGTCCAGATGATTCAAAATGTTAACAAGGTGGGGAACGACGTCTATGATATCTTCACTTGAGTGTCAAGAAGATATGATACTCAGTGCACTATGGATTTGAATAGCGAAGTCAATCACTTCTTCGTGCATTAAGCCCTCGCTTAGATGTATTCCTTCCTCGCAAGTTTGTCTAGTCAGATTATTCCGAGCCCGTCTGGTGAGCATTCTGATGTGAAACAAGAAGCAAAATTGATTTGAATCCTTGAAATGATAAAATTGTCTTATTATAAGGAATAGGTGAAGAAGGAATAAAGGAAAACGCCAAGAGAGCTTTCGTGGCAGGTCGAGAAAAGGAAGCTCCTGAGAAACACAGGTTACAAACAAGGTAACAGGGATTGGAAGGATGATAATACTAAAAACATCTCAGAAGGCCAGAGAGAAAAGACAAACTAGTAAAGAACTTTCCGGATTGAAATTCGACATGATTAAAAGTATTGAAACGCAGTATGGTATGAAAGAAAGACAAACAGCCGGCAAACGCGTACTTCCCAATTCAAAGTTTGGCGGCACGAAAGACTGACAGCTAACTGACCAGATGCTCTCGATTTGGCGTCTGCGGTCGCCCTGGCAACGAAACCCGTGCTGATTGAGCTGATTGAGAGCCAAGCGACAGATAAGCCGCACGTGCCGGCCTCACCCGGCGTTATCACGATTTTCGCTCAATGGAATCACAAACCCAAATCTGGGTAAATCTAAAACCTTGACCAGCATAAAAAGTGATTGACCGGGTATTTCTAATTGTCCGATTCGTTTCAAATTTGGCATACAGGATGATATACACATATGAAACATACTGTTAAAGTTTCATCAAAATGTAATGATGTTTAGGGGTGTTAGGGGTAAAAAACCCTATTGACCACATAAAAAGTGATTGACCGGGTATTTCTAATTGTCCGATTCGATTCAAATTCGGCATACAGGATGATATACACATGTCAAACATACTGTTGAAGTTTCATCGAAATATAATGATGTTTAGGGGTGGTAGGGGTAAAAAACCCTATTGACCAGCATAAAAAGTGATTGACCGGGTATTTCTAATTGTCCGATTCGTTTCAAATTTGGCATACAGGATGATATACACATATTAAACATACTGTAAAAGTTTCATCAAAAAATAATGATATTTAGGCGTGGTAGGGGTAAAAAACCCTATTGACCAGCATAAAAAGTGATTGACCGGGTATTTCTAATTGTCCAATTCGTTTCAAATTTGGCATACAAAATGATAACACATGTCAAACATACTGTTGAAGTTTCATCAAAATATAATGATGTTTAGGGGTGGTTAGGGGTAAAAAACCCTATTGACCAGCATAAAAAGTGATTGACCAGCGTAAAAAGTGATTGACCGGGTATTTCTAATTGTCCGATTCGTTTCAAATTTGGCATACAGGATGATATACACATGTCAAACATACTGTTAAAGTTTCATCAAAATATAATGATGTTTAGGGGTGGTAGGGGTAAAAAACCCTATTGACCAGCATAAAAAGTGATTGACCGGGTATTTCTAATTGTCCAATTCGTTTCAAATTTGGCATACAGGATGATATACACATATTCAACATACTGTTGAAGTTTCATCAAAATATGATGATGTTTAGGGGTGGTAGGGGTAAAAAACCCTATTGACCAGCATAAAAAGTGATTGACCGGGTATTTCTAATTGTCCGATTCGTTTCAAATTTGGCATACAGGATGATATACACATATTAAACATACTGTTAAAGTTTCATCAAAATATAATGATATTTAGGCGTGGTAGGGGTAAAAAACCCTATTGACCAGCATAAAAAGTGATTGACCGGGTATTTCTAATTGTCCGATTCGTTTCAAATTTGGCATACAGGATGATATACACATATTAAACAAAGTGTTGGAGTTTCATCAAAATATAATAATGTTTAAGGGTGGTTAGGGGTAAAAAACCCTATTGACCAGCATAAAAAGTGATTGACCGGGTATTTCTAATTGTCCGATTCGTTTCAAATTTGGCATACAGGATGATATACACATGTCAAACATACTGTAAAAGTTTCATCAAAATATAATGATTTTTAGGGGTGGTAGGGGTAAAAAACCCTATCGACCAGCATAAAAAGTGATTGACCGGGTATTTCTAATTGTCCAATTCGTTTCAAATTTGGCATACAGGATGATATACACATATTAAACAAAGTGTTGAAGTTTCATCAAAATATAATGATGTTTAGGGGTGGTAGGGGTAAAAAACCCTATTGACCAGCATAAAAAGTGATTGACCGGGTATTTCTAATTGTCCGATTCGTTTCAAATTTGGCATACAGGATGATATACACATGTCAAACATACTGTAGAAGTTTCATCAAAATATAATGATGTTTAGGGGTGGTAGGGGTAAAAAACCCTATTGACCAGCATAAAAAGTGATTGACCAGCGTAAAAAGTGATTGACCGGGTATTTCTAATTGTCCGATTCGTTTCAAATTTGGCATACATGATGATATACACATGTCAAACATACTGTTAAAGTTTCATCAAAATATAATGATGTTTAGGGGTGGTAGGGGTAAAAAACCCTATTGACCAGCATAAAAAGTGATTGACCGGGTATTTCTAATTGTCCAATTCGTTTCAAATTTGGCATACAGGATGATATACACATATTCAACATACTGTTGAAGTTTCATCAAAATATAATGATGTTTAGGGGTGGTAGGGGTAAAAAACCCTATTGACCAGCATAAAAAGTGATTGACCGGGTATTTCTAATTGTCCGATTCGTTTCAAATTTGGCATACTGGATGATATACACATATTAAACATACTGTTAAAGTTTCATCAAAATATAATGATATTTAGGCGTGGTAGGGGTAAAAAACCCTATTGACCAGCATAAAAAGTGATTGACCGGGTATTTCTAATTGTCCGATTCGTTTCAAATTTGGCATACAGGATGATATACACATATTAAACAAAGTGTTGGAGTTTCATCAAAATATAATAATGTTTAGGGGTGGTTAGGGGTAAAAAACCCTATTGACCAGCATAAAAAGTGATTGACCGGGTATTTCTAATTGTCCGATTCGTTTCAAATTTGGCATACAGGATGATATACACATGTCAAACATACTGTTAAAGTTTCATCAAAATATAATGATGTTTATAATGATGTTTAGGGGTGGTAGGGGTAAAAAACCTATTGACCAGCATAAAAAGTGATTGACCGGTATTTCTAATTGTCCGATTCGTTTCAAATTTGGCATACAGGATGATATACACATATAAACATACTGTTAAAGTTTCATCAAAATATAATGATGTTTAGGGGTGGTAGGGGTAAAAAACCCTATTGACCAGCATAAAAAGTGATTGACCGGGTATTTCTAATTGTCGATTCGTTTCAAATTTGGCATACAGGATGATATACACATATTAAACAAAGTGTTGGAGTTTCATCAAAATATAATAATGTTTAGGGGTGGTTAGGGGTAAAAAACCCTATTGACCAGCATAAAAAGTGATTGACCGGGTATTTCTAATTGTCCGATTCGTTTCAAATTTGGCATACAGGATGATATACACATGTCAAACATACTGTTAAAGTTTCATCAAAATATAATGATGTTTAGGGGTGGTAGGGGTAAAAAACCCTATTGACCAGCATAAAAAGTGATTGACCGGGTATTTCTAATGTCCGATTCGTTTCAAATTTGGCATACAGGATGATACACATATTAAACATACTGTTAAAGTTTCATCAAAATATAATGATGTTTAGGGGTGGTAGGGGTAAAAAACCCTATTGACCAGCATAAAAAGTGATTGACCGGGTATTTCTAATTGTCCGACTCGTTTCAAATTTGGCATACAGGATGATATACACATATTAAACATACTGTTGAAGTTTCATCAAAATATAATAATGTTTAGGGGTGGTTAGGGGTAAAAAACCCTATTGACCAGCATAAAAAGTGATTGACCGGGTATTTCTAATTGTCCGATTCGTTTCAAATTTGGCATACAGGATGATATACACATGTCAAACATACTGTTAAAGTTTCATCAAAATATAATGATTTTTAGGGGTGGTAGGGGTAAAAAACCCTATCGACCAGCATAAAAAGTGATTGACCGGGTATTTCTAATTGTCCAATTCGTTTCAAATTTGGCATACAGGATGATATACACATGTCAAACATACTGTAAAAGTTTCATCAAAATATAATGATTTTTAGGGGTGGTAGGGGTAAAAAACCCTATCG
>NW_024090638.1:0-26470 GCF_014356525.2 Nilaparvata lugens
CCTACGACCGCCTGCTAGGCGATTCAACAAAATTCGCTGAGAGGTAGTACGGCGGACAAGCGAGCTCAGTGTGGCGCGCTCAACCTGAATACATGGCAGGCGATTCGAAGAGGTAGCGCAGTGCTGAGTGCTGTAGTCACCCCCCACTACTAGACTCACTACTCGGAGACTACCGCTAGCGGACGTTTTTCGGTGTGGCGTGCTCAACCGAGAAAACTACCACCAGCGGTACTACCTCGGCGGTACTGGCGAGCTTGGTGTGGCGAGTCCTTAACACCTACTTTACACCTTTTCCAACTGTATTTGAGAAAGTATCAATTGTAATTGAGAATAGTGTGTCATTTGAATTTGAGAAAACGTCAGATGTAAATGAGACTAGTCAATTGGATTTGAGAAGTCATCACTTGTAATTGAGATAGTAATTTTATTTTGAGAAAGTATCATTTCAATTTGAGAACATACGATTTGGAATCGAGAAGTTGTCAATTTTAATTGAGAAATACTGGAAAAACCAGTACTTCCAGTACTTATATATTTTTCATACTGTACTCTATAAAATAATATATTATAAAATTAAATATTCCAATAAAATGTTTAGTTTTTTATTAAAACTTATTTTTAAGCCCCAAAATCCATTTGAATTGCCAAATTGATCAAGAGATTCAATTGATTGATGATTAAGTTCATTGCGCCGTAAACATAAGAATTTGATCTTCATCAAGTGCAATATTCCACAAAATGTTAGGAGGCGAAAGTCGCGTTGACAATACATACATAGAATTATACTCATCAATCATTCGTAAACCGTACAGGGAAATACTTTCACCATTGAATATTAATTTGCCCCCATGCAAAGCCTATGATAGTAATTGGAATACTGTGTAAGTAGTACAGTATCCTTTCCTGCTCAAATCAAACCTGTACTGTAGGCTACAGAAGATTCACGACATTTCAATTGGGGAATTTTCTCATTTTCAATTGATATCTTCTCATTTACATTTTACTATTTCCCAAATACAATTCACTACTCTCAATTACATGTGATGACTTCCCAAATACAATTGACTATTCTCATCTACATCTGACATTCTCTCAATTGGATTATTCTCAAATACAATTGATACTTTCTCAAATACAATTGGAAAAGGTGTAGTACATGGGTTTCCCATAGTTGAGTAGGTTAATTTCCAATAGAATTAAATTCCATATTTTTCATAAGCCTATTGTATTGTGGATATTTTGTACTTTTTATGTTTTAATAGCTTGATTGTATTTTTTTTAAGGAAATAAATCTATTTATTATTATTCTTATTATTATTATTAATTTCAGGACATACCTGCCAGTCACATCTCGCGAGTGGTGGTCTTTGGAGAGAGTCGCTGTCGAAAACAAGCGAGAAGGCTGGCCAATCACTGGCCGATCCCCAGAGTAACAACCTGTTTCCGGGTTGACCGATGCGCTCAAAACTGAAAAGTACCTGCAACCTGAGAGGGTCAGGCTGCTACCGGCGGCCGCTTATCCCAACATTCCAGTAAGTTCTGTTCCAAAAATATCATCACCTGTTTTCCATTTAAAAATTTCTCGTGTATAGTTGACCGAGCGAAGTGAGGTTTAAAGGTGCGTACAGATATACGCGCCGCAAACATGAGCAATTCACTTTTAATCAGCCGATTATATCTGTATTTTTACAGAAACGGTAAGATACAAATATAAAAGCTTGGCATCAGCTGATTAAAATTGAATTGCTCATGTTTCGCGGCGCGTATATTTGTACGCACCTTAAGATTCAAGTCGACGGTTTGGCATTTCTCTTAATGTTCAAATGTTTGAATGTTTATATGTTTATATTTTGCGCATTTACGGCGAAACTTGGTAATAGATTTTCATGAAATTTTACAGGCATGTTCCTTTTTTAATTGCGCATCGACGTATATACAAGGTTTTTGAAAATTTTGCATTTCAAGGATAATATAAAAGGAAAAAGGAGCCTTCTTCATACGCCAATATTGGAGTAAAAATCAGACTATAGAATTATTCATCATAAATCAGCTGACAAGTGATTACACAGATGTGTGGAGAAGCCAGTCTATTGCTGTATTTCCATAAGGTCTATAGTTTCAATCAGGTACTTGTGGATGAGAATACTGCTTGAGAATACTGTTCACAGAACTACTAGTTACATTAATATTGTATATTTACATTTAGGTTTCTTTGATTCAGGCATCAATCAGGTTTCATTTAGGTATCAATTCATAATTTGTACTTTGATTGGAGTCCTTTCATTCATTAATTCACGGACGTTCCTAGCAAAGCACCAATTACAAGAAACAATCAGAGTTTTTCAACTATAGTGAGGTCTACTTTATGTTGGCAGTGGAGAAAGATAGTAGAACGACGTTGGCGATCCTCTGTCTTGTCAATGCCTTCTATGGAGGGTAACTGATACCGGTTTATTGATGTAATATTAACTGTTCATTCTCGTTTAAAATGATCAATTATATTTTATCAAACAAGAAATTATATTTTTCAATAATTTCATAATGAATTCTCATTATCAAAATTGAATATTTGGTTAATCCTATACTATTATAAACGAGCAACTTCTGTTTATATGTTTGGATGTTTATATGTTTGTATTTCACCGGATCTCGAAAACGGCTCTAACGATTCTTACGAAATTCAGAACATAGTAGGTTTAAAATAAAGATTTCGATGCACTATGTCTAATCCCTGGGAAAACTCGCTAAAGGATATTAAAAGGATAATTATTATTCATCCTTGGAAAAACAGCTGATATATTATTTCGTCGTCTGTTGGTGATGGAAGTGAGTGAGCGAGTTCATATGTGGTGTGGGACTGTGTCAAAATTTTGACTCAGCTGTTGAACTTTTGTAATCATTGAATTAGGTACTTAGTACCGGTTGCAAAAAAGCCTGTTATTTTCAATATTGATTATTCCAGTAGTTCCATCTTTTTGAATGGGTCTTCTCTGATTTGGTTCACGTGAAGTTAATCAGGATTAAAATTCAACCGGCTTTTGTGCAACTGGGTCTTTGTGAGGGAAATTTTCGCATTCCTCTGGGAATTAATCTCAATATACTGTTATTAGATAGAACATTTTTGTATGAATGTTATTATAATTTCTTCTTTCGTAATAATTTTTTTATGCTTCTATACTCCAGAGCGAAGCTCGGTCCCCGATATTAAATTATTAATTCTACATTGTTGAAAAACGATCCGGCAACAGAGCAAAGCGAGAGCGCTATCAGCTTTGTTGAATGATAGACAAGGATAGCAATACCATTGCTAAGCAAACACCGCCATTATAACGTGGACCTCACTATAGCTACGATGGTGAGATTTACTTTAGACTGTTAGCATTGGTTGATTGGAAAGCATTTATGTTTTCATGAGGCATACTGACAAAGGGAATCCTAGTATAGGGTCTTTATGAGTAAAAGTGACTCCATTTAAATAACATGGGGAGCATCTCTATTTTGAAACTTACATTGTAATAGGTTAGAAGGTCTAAGCTCAGATGAGAAAGCATAATAGAGGTGTCTGTCATTGAGTCAATTGAATTCAATACCACACCAGAATTTGATCAACTCATGAAAATATGTTTGTATGATAATTATTATATTCTTAATATAATAGACGATAAAATTTATACAATTTTTAAAATATTTTTATTCTATTCAAAATCCGCCAACAAATATTTTTGATCTGCAATTCAATCTGAAATGCGTGATCTGGAGTCAGCCATTTTTGGTAGCGCCCCAGCTGATATAATTGTTACAACTTTTGCCGACAATCGGCAGTGCCAATCAGACGACCGGTTTTTAGGTTTTCAGATTTAGGTTATGTTGTTAGGAATCATTGACAACCCATACGTAAGTTTTAGAATGATTTTATTTGCAGTTTTCTATAAAAAAATGTAGATGGAGGAAAAATGTTGTGTACATCACGAGCGAAAAAATACTTTTTCTCTCCTCAGTCAAATTGCTGCCCTCGGCTTCGCCTCGGGCTTCAAACTTTTTCCAACAGGGAGGAAAAGTCGTACTTTTCACTCTAGATATACAAATAACTATTACTTGGAGGGACATGCGCAGAAGAGAAAGGTAATGTATACAGCGGCGGCGATGTTACCATTCAACCGGCCAGCGTTCTCTAACTTCTAGTGAGTGTTCAAGTGCTCATGATACACTACAAAGTTTCTCTCTGGAAGCACTGAGTCGACGAATCTAATCGACAAATTGGCAACTGCGCTACTACCTATGACTCTATCCATCACTGTAATTGGCTGATCTCCCTCCATTCCTCTGCTCCGCATATTCCTCCAAATCAAAAGTAATTTTGTATGGCAAATTCTCGAAATTTCTCTGCATAATCTACCATTCAATGATTTTATTACAGCCAGAAAATACATACAGTACACTAGGCCCATTCAATACAATAGATTTCTAATTTATATTTTTTTTATTATTTATTAAAAACACACCCATACCAAGACAAAACAAAATTACAAAGAATTTGAAACAAATAAAACACAATAAAATGTTACAAATATAAAAACCATGGCTTTGTGGTTGGTTGTGTTGGATGAAGAGAAAACATAACAATACGTAAATAAAGATATACACAACATGCAGTGCAAGAGCAGCTTCAAAGCTATTCGGTTTTTTCAAACAAAATAAATAAATAAATAAAAATAATAATACAGATGATATCTCAGATATCAGTAACCGTGATCTTCAATCGTACCCCTTAGCTTTTATTTGAACTACGGAGCTCCTGGTCAGAACTCTTCAATATGATGTTGAGAAATGTTAATAAGTTTTTTTTTTGAACGAAATCAAACTTTTTCTAATGTTATTATTTGTGTTTATTTTAGGCGAACCACGTTCGTAATCCTATTGAAGAATGAAGCAGCTGAAGCCAGTGGAAGATTCAGCTATGACTCCTCCAGTAATCAGTATGCCGATGATTTGTTCTGGGTTATTATGTCTGACTATTTTCGTGTATTTAGTTGTAATTTAATCATTGTATTCCTTATTTAAGGGCAGTTTGCACAGTGGCAGTTTAAACTAATTTTTTATTAAACTAGATTTAATACGTATCAAGTCTCGTTTGTTAAAATTTGTTTCACATTTTTAGTTTAAGCACAGAGGAAAGAACACTATTTATGCTTATTCCGTGGTTTAAGCCACAGCTGACTAAATAATAACCTGGTACGCTATCTAAGGATATGAACTTCACACTTTCGTATTTTTTATTCTATTCTACGTCCAGGTCTTTGTTCTATTACAAGATTACTCTTATTTCTATTATGCATCTATTCACCTCAATTCTTCATTATCATTAATTACGGTACGTTTATTTTCATTTGAATACTATTTTCAATTTTGAATCATTAATATTCTTTTTTGAAAAACCAAAAGTCTCTCTTCTCAATTTTTAGCTTGAAATTATGTTCAGTAATGATATTTTTCCCCCTTTTGCTTCTCAAATTCCTCCTCCTCATCTTGTTAATCCTTCGACTTCCAGCTCATTACGTAAAGCAGTTTTTTTATTAATTATTACTGAATTATAAATTCAATTTATGCAACTCTCCAGTTACATAATTCTGTTTTTATTTTAGTTTTATAGTTTTTGTAAAATAAATTGAGACTTGGCCCATTCGAAGAAATTACAGGGTTGCCAAATCGTGTAAAATTGCAACTTTCTCAAATTTTCAATTCAACGTCAGAATTGGATGTAGAATATCATCCCCGATATCCTAGTAGTACTAAAAAAGCTTCATAGTTGAAGGATTAAAAGGAAATTTAACTTCTATGTTAAAATTGGAAACATCGCGAAGATTTGTTTTTCTTTTGATATCACTTCGCTATGTTTCCAATTTTATCATAAAAGTTAAATTTCTTTTTAAATCCTTCAATCCTGAAGCTTTTTTATTACTACTAGGATATCGGATAATATTCTACATCCAATTCTGACGTTGAATTGAAAATTTGAGAAGTTGCAATTTCACACCTTTGGCAACCCTGTAATTTCTTCGGATGGAGGGCCAAGTCTCAACTTATTTTACACAAACTATAAGTACTCAATCACGTTTTGTAAATACCAATTGAGTTTGAATTATATGGGGTTATTATAAAAGGAATTCACAACTTTGAAAGCACATAAATATGTTTATTGAAATTACTTACACAATTGAGAAAGGTGTCCACTTTGTTACAAAACACTTCAAGTTTAAGGTGGGTGCTATTTTGGTTCGATGTGACAGCCGTTGGTAATGGCGACATACATAATAATAAGAATAATAATAATAATAATATAATATAATAAATTTTATTTCCCTTAATATACAAATAGCATCTAATAAATAAAATGCACATAGGATAATATTCAAAATACATATATGAAATTTACTACAAATAAATAAATTGCATTTTTTAGAAATTACCTACTCACTATGGGAAACCCCTGTTTTTTTGAGCAGGTGTAGTAGTAATACAATTAAATTTAGAGTGGGGGTGCAAATACATTGGGTAAGTGAGCTCACATATTGTTCTAAATTTTTTTCTATATTATGTCTTCCAGTTGTGATCCAGTTTTTAATGGCGCATTCAAATTTTCCTGAGTTTTCTATTATCTTTATGTGTTCAGGAAGTAAATTTTGGAGTTTTTGCTAGGTGGTTGAAGTGTCGTTGGTATGTTGCCTTCCTAGCCACGTTCGAAGGCTTATATTTCTTGTGTTATGACAGTGGTTTCTGTTTTGAAAGCTTTCTGGGTTTTTGTGTAGTCTGCAAATAATTTCTAGGGAGTAGAGTTGTCTTGCGTCCTTCACACCAAACTCATTGTAGAGCTGGTCTGACGGATAACGAGGTGGCTTCTGCTTGATGATTTTAATTTAATTCGTTTCTGCACTTTTATAAGGGATCATACCACCGATAATCTATTGCACCGACAAGTGCACCACCTCATTTCCACGGAGCAGTTCGGGATTTTCTAGACATTCGCTTTCAACTTCTCTGGATTTACCATGCAGGGCCAATTGCATGGCCACCTCGCTCACCGGATTTAACACCGATGCATTTCTTCCTGTGGGGTTTCATTAATGATAAAGTTTATGTTCCCCTCTACCAGACAATCTTAATGACCTCCGAAATCAGATCACATTCGGATCGCTGCGGTTGCACTAGTAACGCCAGATATGCTAGTACGAGTGTGTCAAGAAATCAATTATCGGTGGGATGTATGTCGCATTACCAAAGGCTGTCACATAGAACCAAAATAACACCCACACCTTAAACTTGTAGTGTTTTGTTACAAAATGACACCTTTCTCAATTCTGTAAGTAATTTCAATAAATATATTTATGTGTTTTCAAAGTTGTAAAGCCCTTTTATAAGCACCCTGTATTTTTAAATAAAATTATTAATCAAGTAATACTTATATTTTTCATGTCATAAATTAAAAAAAACTGTACAAGTGATGACAAGAATAAAAACCAGTCTTCCTATTTGATAGCTCATATTGTTTGCTTTTTATCTCCCTTGCACAATTACCGTAGGTAAGGGAAGTATTGCTTTCACAAAAACATCAAGGAACCCAAATTTCATAATTTCTAAAACATAATGAAGAAATTATCAAGTATTTTATTGCATCGCGACTAGTTCAACTTTTCAAGAGCCATTTCAAGTGTATGAAGAGTTGAAACTAGTCGCTATGCAATAAAATAAAGGGTTTTTGATAATTTGTTCATTGTGTTTTAAGGCTGTGCAAAGGCTAAAAATAGACTTTCTACTCGTGATATTTTTCAAAGTTTTATGATTTGTATATCATCAAGCTATCAAAATGAAAAAGTTTTCTTAGGAAAACATTTTTTTCTTACTATTACTTTTTGGAGATATGACGCCCAAAGTTTAAATTTTTGGGACAGAACATTTCAAATTCGGTAAGAGATAAATCCTGAATTTCTAGGATGGATTCTTCAGGTATTGTTGATCTAGTTAAACAAAAAATTTTCTGAAAATATCATTTTTAGATAGTTATTCAATTTACCAAAAATAACTCACTAAAGGTTATTTTTAGTAAATTGAATATTTTTTTTTTCAATTGATATTTCAAAAATTTTTGTTTTACCAGATCAACAATACCATGAAGAATCCATCCTTTGAATCTCATGGATTTATATCTTACCGAATTTGAAATGTTCTGTCCCGTAAATTCGAACTTCAGGCGCTCATATCTCAAAAAGTAATGATCGGAAAAAAATCTTTTCCTGAAAGAACTTTTTCATTTTGATAGCTTGATGATATACAAATCATAAAACTTTGAAAAATATCACGAGTAGAAAGTTTATTTTTAGCCTTTGCACAGCCTTTATGATCTGTAGCCCTAAAGAGAAGAGTGAATATCCTTTATTTCATCACATTTTGTAGCCTTCTGACCCCGAAATAGTTATTTGTATATCTAGAGTGAAAAGTGCTGTTTTTTTCTCCCTGAGGGAAAAGTTTGAAGCCCGAGGCGAAGCCGAGGGCAACAATTTTCCTGAGGGAGAAAACATTTTTCACTCGTGATATACACAATTTTTCCTCCACCTATATTTTTATAAAACTGCAAATAAAATAATTTTCAAAAACGTATGGTGACCAACAATGTGTTACAACATAATCTAAAAAGTAAACAGAAACAGCTGGCTTGTAATCACAGTTCTCCTCCGACAGCACTATCTTCGGCTAAAGTTGTAACAACAATGACAGTCACAACTACAGCTATGATGAAGTTCCGTTTTCAAATTTGATTTTAATAATAAGTTTCGTTGGCTGGTATTTTGAATAACATTGATTAAAAGAAAAAAAATTTTTTTTTTCTAGTATAGTGATATGAAGTTTGTAATAATAATTTCAGCATACAACATAAATTTTATATATATCGATCAATGTCTGGTTGAGGTATTGAATTTAGGTTTGTTTAATGACTACTCTACTATGCTTCCTCATCTGAGGTTAGACCTTCTGACCTATTCCAAATGTACGTTTTTAAAATAGATATGCTTCCTGTTATTTAAATGGAGTCACTTTTACTCCCTAGGAGTTTTTCTGTTTTTTTAGTACCGAAGCGAAAGTGACACTTTAGTATCATGTTTCAGGGAGTAAAGTAAGTACTTTTGACAGTAGGTGGAGGAAAAAGAGTTTTTCTACTTTATTGGTTCAAGCTATATGAGTTCCAAGTATATTTTCATGTATTGTTTATTTAATTTTATTAGTCTATTTTGTTATTGAGTTGATTTTGTTTATTTCATTTCCATTGTGTATTTTTTGTTTCATTAATTTTGTTGATTCAGTTGTGGTTTGTGTCTGACATGAGGTTGACTCTTGCAGGTGAACAAGTAAAAGATGTTTCAGTGCCTCAATTAGAGTCCCCCCCTCCCGCCAGCTTATCGGAACCTGCCTCCTCATTTTCAGCGTCGCAGACACTTCACCCTCCCACCCCGACCCCCCCCCCCTGGCCCAGCTGATCCGCGAGGAGGGGAAGGGAGGAGTTGCCCCCAAACCGCAGCCGGCCCCCCCTGCAGCCGACGATGAAGATGATGATCTGGATTTGGAGTTGGAGAATATGAACCTCGATGATATTGATCCTTCTGTGAGTAGCACTGATATAACAGTTGATGATTTTAAACATTGATGCCTTGAGTTGCTTATCAGATCTAGAATGGGGACACAGTAGTTCATTGACCTTCAAATAAATCCTTAAACCTTGAATGTTTCCTCTTCCTGTTAGTGGTTTCCTAAGGCTGGCCACTAACTTGACATGTTTATGTGCGTACAGATTTACTCGCCGCGAACTTGAGCAATTCACTTTTAATCAGCTGATGCCAAGCTTCTTATATCTGTATCTTACCGTTTCTGTAAAAATACAGATATAGTCAGCTGATTAAAAGTGAATTGCTCACGTATATCTGTACGCACCTTAAGATAAGACTCAGCCGAAGGTAACAGTCACAAGTGTGTCGAACATGTGTGAACGGACATGCCTTCGAACAAAATAACAGCTGTTTGACATCGGATACACCACCCTTGTAGAGAAACATTCGATCACTATCCCTACTAACAGTACCCTCTATTTACATTTTCGGCTGATTGTGCATTCTGTCCAAATAGAACGAATTTCCGAATTAGAGCCGATACACATTCATATAACACTAGAGGGAGAGAAAACTTTGTAACTCAGCCTCATAGGAGAAATTATTTGAGAGAAGCCTAGCTATGCAGGTGCAAATTTTATAATAGACTTCCAAGCTTTTTGAAACTATTATCAACTAACTGTGGATTGAGAAAATTCAAAGCTAACCTTCATAAATTCTTAATAGAAAAAGCCTATTACTCGGTGGATGAGTTTCTGGAAAACCATCCTTGAAGACTAAGACCTAGATAAGTATTGTAAATTTTTATGTATTTGTTATGACTGACATGCTATATCTTCAAGAAAATATTTTTTCTTAATTGACGCATTCTTGTACATTTTTATGTATATTTGAATAAAGATGATTGATTGAGTTGCTTTTAACATAAAATAAACAACTAATAGCAATCTTTTTCTTGTAATTTGACTGCAATCTGACCGTTTGGTTAATGAACAGCTCAATTCTAGCTTAAATTAATAGGTTAAAGTTTGGCACTAAAGGGTATATCACTCCTTCACAGTCTAATGGAGCAATGCCCATGCATTGTTGCTTTCAGTATCACTCACTATCACTAACACTACATTTACACGAGATCTGTAGGCTTCTTCCTTTTCAGTCTCCTGACTGTAGTAGAGTTATCAATGAGGTGTAGAGCTTGGATGTTCTGATGATTATGTAGAGTCCGAGTTTCTGACATAAGTATGGAGCATTGACAGCATTCTTCAATGCCTTGTTCTGGAATTTATGGATGGTGTTTATGTTACTTTTCCGTGTACAGCCCCACAGCTGGATGCCATACAACCACACAGGCCGAAGAATCTGTCTATACAATAATAATTTATTGTAGGTTGAAATGCTTGAATTTCTCCCCAACAACCAGTACATTTTTGAGTATTTGAAATCCAATTCTTCTTTCTTTTTCTTGATGTGTGACTTCCATCGTAGTTTTGCATCTAGTGTCATTCCAAGATACTTGGCTTCATTTGCAAATGGAACTTCTGAGTTGTCCATTCTTATTGGGATGTAGACAAAATGTCTATTTAATAAAAATATATAAACACTGGGAAATACATTTATAATCGTACAAAAATAATTTAACCTCAAGCATCAAAGGAAAAACAAACTACAAAAATCTAAGATAAGAAACCTAACTTGATTTTTTTTTTGTTCAAAGTCTTTCGCCGATAATTATAATAGTAATTGCAATTACTCATTCTCCACCACCAGGCTTTTAAGAGCCACAAAGCCTGATGTTGTCCTTCCTTGACATAGTGGCAAAGACAATGGGCCATATGAATAAAAACAGAGCATATGCGCATGGAGCATAAGGTTTTGCTCAGGAGCATTAGGTAGAAGCATAAG
Source organism: Nilaparvata lugens (assembly GCF_014356525.2). NCBI lineage: Eukaryota > Metazoa > Arthropoda > Insecta > Hemiptera > Delphacidae > Nilaparvata > Nilaparvata lugens. Next base: position 11,556 of record NW_024090638.1, read on the forward strand.
CATTTGCTCATTTTTATATGAATACGCTTTACCTTATGCTACTGAACTCTGGAGCAAATGCTCACGTATTTTAAAGATTTTTCATCAGCTGATTCGCCTTTGTGGCCATACTTTGTTTTATAGTGAAAAGGTTAGAATGTGCTACTCACGTAAGCGCTAAATATGCAAGTATAGACACCGCCATAGCCACCTCTAATACAAGGCCGCGGCCTACGATATTGCAACGTCGCAGTGTAGGCCTAGAATTTAATACATGATTGGTGAAAAAGATTTTAAAAAATACCAGCTGATCTTTTTCACCAATCATGTATGAGATTGTAGGCCTACACTTCGACGTTGCAATATTGTAGCCGCGGCCTTGTATTGGAGGTGCTATGACACCGCTTGTGTTTGGTCGTCTGCTCTGTTCTCCATCTATGAATTGAGTTTAGGTTAGTTGAGTTCTGAATTTTGAAATAATAGCGTGAAAAAATGTCATCTCTATAATAATCTTCAGCATATTCTTATAATATCAATAGCCTTCTTCTAATCGTTTACACTCTCATCTTCTTAAATGCCTATTTCCTATTTTGTGATGGCTATCTTTATATCAGGTATCTTTATATCAGGTATCTTTATATCTTTTGTATTTATTCTTTTGTAGGATAATGGTGATATATATCATGGTTGAATCTAAAAAGTTTTATACTTCTCAACTATTGGTTGTGATCGTATCTGGTATGGTTTCCTCTTACTCACACGAATTAGTTGAGCCAACTTACTATGAGCAAAAGGTGAAAAGCTGCTTCAGACTAGAATAACTTTTTTTGAAGCATTTGATTCAAAAGTCGAGAAAATGCTCCAGTTTATTCATACCATTTTGACCATAAGCTTTTACTTTTGAGCAAATGCTCAAACTATTTTTTGATGAGCATGTGCAAAAGGCTTTGCTCACGTTTATTCATAGAAAATGAAGAATATGCTCCATATTTTAGACGTATAAGGAAATGCTCAACTTTATTAATATGGCCCAATGTTTGAAATTGATTTCTCAGCACCTGCTGAAGGCAACATTGTCAGCAAGGAGGAGGAAAGAAGGCCACATACATAAGTTGAAGTCTAATACATATGAAATACTTTATTCATCAAATGTAATAAGCTTAAGTATGTAATCAGCTTGTAATAAGCTGAAATAATCAAATGTAATAAGCTTAAGCTTGTAATCAAGCCGTAATAAGCCTTAGTATTTCTCAAACTGAGAAATTGTTAATTTTAATGAGTTGTACGTGGTTATGAAAAATGTATTGATTACAAAGTTTGGTGGAAAGAAGGCCACATATTGTAGTGCGACCATAATTATAATATACTATTATTAGGTGTCTAATCACATCCAGTTAATCTTTGTAATCAATCCTTTATCCTGTTCTATTCTCAATTTACAGTCAAGAATTATATTAAATTGTAACTTCTGTGTAAGCTGCAAAGTAGCATGGAATTAATTATATTTTAGTGCTGTCTCTTTATAAAATTTGCAATTTATTATTTTTGCAAATCTTGTTTTGTTATGTGGATAGTAATAGAATAACTTTTTTATTTGATTACGTGACGAAATTAGGACATTAATGTCCACTCTACCACTTAACCACATAATAATGGCAGAGGATTGTACATTTTTCATCAAATCTATAATTCTAATTTCTTGGATCTTCATGGAGGTACCAACTTTATAATTCCCCCTAGTAAAACTAGCTGAGAATTAAAATGAAACCAACTTTATAATTCCCTCTAGTAAAACTAGCTACACACGTTTCAAGACACTCCCAGTCCATTATTTTGTTTTTGGCCAGAGGAGGGTGAATCAACACAGAGAATGGAAATGACCGTAAAGTATTTCTATTCATAATTTCCACCCTCGGCCAAAATCTGCCTGCAAACGTGACTTTCAAAAACGGAAAAGAATTCTGTGAGAGCATTTCTCAGTCGTTCTTCAAAGTGGAAAGGTTTCGTGAGTGAATGAGGTCTCTGTATAAAGATTGAATTGATTGTTTGATGTATCAGTGATTGAAACTAAAATGAAGGTTCAACATTTTTTAAATGATTAACTTTTAAATTTAATATTAAGTTTTTAATATAATATAGTTAGATTGTGAATAATTCATAGTTAGTTATCATGCCAAATACTCGTTGTTCATATAAAAACTGTACCAAAAGCCGATTCAAGAATAGAGGAATCAAAATGCACAGATTTCCCAAAGAAAACAGCGATGCTTGGATCACAAGAGCAGGTAAGATGATGTTAAAACTTTTTTTATCATTTATTTTCAATTGAATTATTGTGACATCCCTACTTTTAAAGTTTCGTTTCATTTTGGACCATCATTTTTATGAATATAACTTGTCAAGATTTCATATTTCAAGATGTTGACTCTATATTGATTTTTCGAACATCAAATAGATTAAAAGCCTGTTGTTCATTACCTATCATATTTATACGATTTGTAATAATTGTATCCACAAATAATAATACATGAAATACATAAAATCATCATAATAAATACATCATTACCTTTTCAATCTCGAATCTACATAAAAATCTTTTTCTTTCTCTTCTCCTCTTTATTCTTCTACTTCTTATCCGTCTTCTTCATTTTCTTTTTCTTCATCTACTTCTTTTTTTCTTTCTTCTTATTCTTTTCATTTTTCTTCTTCTTCTTTTTCTTCTTCTTCTTCTTCTTCTTCTTCTTCTTCTTCTTCTTCTTCTTCTTCTTCCTCCACTTCTTCTCAGACGTTTCTATTATATTGTATCCGACTCGTTTGAGAGACTCTTGATTAACAGTAAAATCACGAAAAAATGAATAACTAAAATTGCTTTTTTTTTAATTGGCTGTAACTTTCGAATTGTATTGAAACCAAAGAATTGTTCATTGGAGTGAGAAGAGGAGAAACTTTTTTACATCTTTTCAAGATTTAGAAATTTTATTGGAAGCATTCCACAAGATACGCAGCTTTGAATAGGCACTATAAAAATGGACCATTTTCTTATGTTTGGAAATATGGGTTGGAGTATACTCAACAATAAATTTTCATTTCTTAAACGAATTTGACTCATGATACATAATTTTTTCAAAATACATGGAGCATTCTTATCAGGTGTACCTGGAATTCTATGTGATACAGCGCAGGATTTTGAATTATACATTCAAATTCTGACAATCGGAAGATTTAGTTGACTAAATACTGAAATTCGTCAAAATTGATTTTTCTTAAAATTTTACTCATTTAAAATCATTAAAAATCTTTCATTTAAAATCTTCATTAGGTCTACATTATGAGGATCGTGATGATGATAAGTCAAAATCACAAGCAAACACCTCGAAAACAAGATGGCCGCCAAAATTTTCAGGGTTTTACTATATCGCTTTTATTTCAATAACCGTTCAAGAAATTCAACCGTTTTTTTAGACGAAAATATTTTTAAAATCTTACTCTACAATTTTTGTTTCATAAAATTTTCCTATAAACGCATATTTTTTAGTTACAACCATGGATTATTCATTGAATGCATTACACACTACACAGATGTCTGGTCATGTCTATTTCTATAAGGTAGGGTTTCAATATTTTTTATGATGCGTGCCCATCAGTATCAATATTCTCACATTTGAAAAACAAATTAAAAGGTAATTGAAAATAAAATAAAAAAATGATTAAATGAACTAAATAATGCTGAAGAAATTATAATATTATTGATTGAAAAAAATTAATTTAAAATAGTTGAGAAATATTATTAACAGATGGAAAGATTATCACGGAACTGGATAAGTTATGGGAGACAAATTCAAAAGTGAACTGAGTTTATTAACATAAGTGAGTTTTTGATCTTGGAGAAAACAAATAACAGTTTTTAAGAGTAAATTATTATTCAACTGTGAATTGTGATTCAACTGAATCAACTAGAACAGGTGACATAAGATAGTTGTGGATGAGAAAACTGTGTGAGGTCTACTGTTCACAGAACTACTAGTTATAAAGTATTGATTTAGTATAGTTCAGAGATTAGTCTCACATGACTATTACATTTTATCAGTTTGAATGATTTTAAGAACATTTCCCATGAAAATTGAATCGTCCATGGATTGATAATAATGAGTAGAAAATGTAATTTCTACATTTGTATTTCTACATTTCAATTTCAGCATTGGAAAGTCAAGAGAAATACTGTAGTTCAATATTAAATTTTCTTCACCTCTAGAGCTGCTTTCATCCATAGTAACCTGTTATCCATTTGTCATTTTATATGTAGAAATTTATGCAACAATAAATATTTCAACTGAAAATAATTTTAAAACTATCAAGTTGCTCCAAGCACCATATTATTTTTATGGTTTGTATAAATATTTTTGTAGAGACTTTTGTAGAAGTGAAAATCGAAAAGACCTAATGTAACTCTATTTCTGACTTTTTAAAATATGTAAACTGAATTTTGGTTGCAGAGACAAGGTTCATTATAATTTATGACTCAATTAAAATAATAAATTCAAAAATTTTGCAATTTTTTCATTTGTTTATCACCAACTATCTATTTGCTACATTTACTTTACAAGTAAGTTTGCATATGAATTTTATCACAAACTCTACTTAATCTGGGAAGCAATTAATTCCAATAATAGAATTATGAGGTAAAACAGTTGCATCTATAATTTGAGAGCAGCTTTGCATTTTATTTCAAATAGATTACTTGTTTGATGATCACTGGTTTATTCATTCAAAAAGTTGGAGATCACATTGAAAACACTGTTAATTAATGTTGAGATTCAAAGTCTCGCTGCTTTCTCTAAATCTATAGTGTACAGTCATTATTAATTAATTAAACATTATAATATTATAATATTTATGTATGATAATATATTAAAGTCAAATCAATTCTAGTAAGACCGCATTGCCTAGATCAGATCATGATTGTTCATGTAAAGAACTCTGAACAAATGGCAATTATAGTAATCATCATTAGTGAGCCAAGTTTTATCATCTTGGGCCTCTCTGTCGCACAATTAATTCCCACTCACTCACACCTTCTCACAACATGCTGTGTTCAGTCATTGACAGAGAATCTTGTCAAACGAGTCGCTCTCTGTTCCACACTTCATTCCTACTCGCTCACACCAACTCACGCCCAATCTGGCAACACTGTGAAAGTGCTCACTGTTGAAGTATATTTATAGGTAAGAGTTGATTGGGAATAGTAAGCATGAATGTATCAATTGATGTACTGAATTAATGGTTGAATTATTAAAAGATAGCATAAGAAGTTCAAATGATCAATGAGAAAGTAGGGATGGGTATCGAAAGACAAAACATCGATGTTTTTTCACCTTAACATCGATAAGTGAAAAACATCAAACAGTAAACATCGACGCATCGCCGTACATTTACGGATGATACTACGAAGACTATTATACAGAGTATTTCAGAAGTAGTGTCGAACATTCTAGGGTATTGTTCCTGGATGATAGGAGACTACAAATGTCGTATTTGAAGTGTCCAAAACTCAGCAGTTATCCTTATAGCTACCATTTTCTTTTTTTCACTTAGGAATTTTTATCTCAAAATTGAATAATTTTGAACAAATAAATACTCAAGAGCATCAGAAACGATGAATGAATAGATTTTTATCAGTATTAATAAAATAAAAATGATACAATGTACAGTATATCATACTTTACACTTATTCTTGATAAAAATGATAAAACGGGGCGAAATCAATTTGATTGAACCCACAACACTTCTGTTAATAAGCTTACAGAGTATTAGTTTACTATTTTGTATAGATATAACTCAATTATTTTGGAAGTTGATTGATTCATTGGTATATTTTTTCATAATCTCGAAATACTTATTAGTACAAAACAACTTCTAAAGTGACTACAATTTTATCTGGAGCTATTGTTCCAATATTTTAACAGTTACTAACTGGAATTACAGCAATTTTGGACTTGTGGTATTCAAGTAACAGTCTTTCGAATAATTGAAGTCAGGTTGTGACTAGAAAGATACATCAACTCTATTATAGGTAGTTTACAAGATTTGTCATCTTCATAGTTAAGTCAGAAACCTCTCGGGATATCCTTGAATATTCTGTCTGGAATTTCATCCTAAGCTAATTTTAGCAATCATTGTTACTCATATCGTATTCATTCAATACCCGATAGTTTTATTTAGGTAATGGAAATGATTAAAGTTTTCTTATATGGATATCTACACTCCTTACAATACGAGGACCTCTATTCCAGAGCTACATTAATTGATGTTAAACGTATGTTGAGGAAAGGACTTGTAATAAGATAAAACTGTTTCTTCCTAAGAAACGAAGAATCCGACCTCTTATTTAATTCTAAATAAGTATCTAACCTTGACAAGAGCTACAGAAGTTATGTGAATCTTCAAGAGTATCCAACAATCTCACATAAAAATACAGAGAGCCTAAATTAAAAATTCATTTTAGTTGGGAAAAACATCGGATGACCGATGTCTAGGTAAGACCATCGATAAGTGAAAAACATCGAACAGTAAACATCGATGTTAAAAACATCGATGTTTGATGTTGGAACATCGATGTATCGATACCCATCCCTATGAGAAAGATTCAATGATCAGTAATATCATTTGTATAATGGATTTTGTCATGTGAGTGATATCATTGAATTAAACTTGATTTGATTTGAAGATATTCCATTATATAGGGCGTTCATGTTCAAAATTCCACAGTTAGCTCAAGCCTAAGTCATGTTAAGTTAAGTTTAAGGGCCATATGCACCATCTTTTTTACGCTAAACCACGTCTACCTATAGATATTGTTGCATTTGTCACAATGTTGAGTTCAAAGCCACTGATCGGTGAGTGAACGATGAGACCGGTGAGTGAACGTGGCTCTGAACGAAGCACTGTTTGGTCGTTGAACGATGCATAGACTCAGCGCTATACTGCAGCGCTAGTATACTTGGAATTGAAATCGGCCATTGAGGGGACAACCTGGAAGATTATTACATACTAAAGATCTTGAAGATCTTTGTAATCTATGATATTACAAATATATATATATAATATATATATATATATATATAATATATATATAGCACATAACAGAAGACACTTTAAAGTTTGTAATATAAATTAAAACAGGAGACACGATATAAATAGATTGAAAACACTTAAAAACTTACATTAGAAATGGGGAAATTTTCGGAGACTGTGTCTCCTTTCTCAATCGAGAAGACTTCCCCATTCCAATGTAAGTTTTAAGGTTTCCAATCTATTTATATCGTGTCTCCTGCTTAATATATATATATATATATATATATATATATATTATATATATTATATATATATATATATAGGCCTATATATATATATTATATATATATATATAATATATATATATATATATATATATATATATATATAATAGGCCTATATATACCTCAAAGCTGAAATACCTCAATTGCAGCCTTCAATTTCAAGTGAGAGCTAGCATTGGGAAGGCATAGGCATTGTGAGTTTATACCTCTTCAAGGTCTTTGTCTAACTGATGAGAAAAAATACGTCATATCCGGTTCGTTCACTGATCAGCTCATCATACTTTTCTACCGATGGAAAAGAACGTAAACAGAGTAGCTGAACATAAACAAACATGGCTGAATACGAGGTTGTTTACAAATAATGGACTCCATTATATTTTTTGGGAGCAGAGAAATACATGATTACATAAATTCAATTACATTTAAAATATCTTACAAAGCATTCAAAACAACTCCAATCACTTGTTGGTTTTCCATTTTAATTGATTATACAATTAAATAGGTTAGGTTCTAGTTTTGTTTACAAAAATATAAGCAGCAGGGAAAACTCTGTCAGTCATGACTCATGAGCAACCGTTCAGCCACAGAATACATACAGAATGGAAGGTATCAATCTAACCAAGACTTGAGTGCACCAAGACCACGACACGTGACTGCATCATCTTGTTAGAAATTGAAATTACTGCTATATTACAATGCTACATTTTCTTTCAAGATGGCGGATTTTGGCGTCAGGATACTAGCCGAGTTTCCATTCTGTGGTTCATTCTGTGATCACTAATTTGTCATCAGGTTTTTACTTAACGTAAAAAAAAACGATGGAATTGATCAGTGGCTTTGAACCCAACCAATGTTGATATTTCCTATCATATGTTTTTTTCAATAATTATTGTTGATGACTACTCATTAGAATCGATTCATATTGTGTTCAGGCTTTATATTGGCTTATTTGCTATTTTAAAACAAACTAAGATTGAGCTTATACTCATCTGCAGTATTTAGAAGATGAGGAATATTTATGTCAACTTTCTGTCTTTTTCAAAAATGATAAATTTATTAATAAGTATGACAGTAGTATTTCACTGTAATATTGCTCCAAGTTGTGGCAACATGGTATGCCAACATCAATCAAAATAGTCTCCCTGACTGTATTTAAATTATCAAACAATTAGATATGCCCTATTTTCAAATTTGAACTTCAATAGTTATAGGTTTCAGGTGTAAAAACAAGGTGGAACATTAATTTCATTATTCATGCAATGCTAGTTTATTAGAGGATTCTTTTGTGTTATCAGAATTTCTGGAGAATTTAAAATAATGCAAATGTTTTCAGAAGGTTCTGTTAATCACATGAGCCATCTCTTTGTTTGCAGGATTTAAACTTGGAGGAGGATCTTTTAACAGATTAAATTATTTATTCATCTGGAAGGAGAATTCCATCAGTTAGCACTTGTTGATTTTTTATAAAATATCTTTTACATCATTAGTTATCTATCATCTTGCTTGCTAAATATTATCATTAGAATGTATCATACATTATATATTATAATTTAATGTTGTAAAAGAAATTTATATGTCACTGTAGTGTGGATTCATTACATGTAAAACCTAAGTCATTAAAGGTGGAGGAATTTTTGTATCAGATGCATGACTTATTTGTAAGGATATCCAGAGTCTAGTAGAGTATTTTCCATAAAGTAGTAACCTTTTAGAAATTTTAGCTTCCTTCTACACTCTTACTTTCCTAAGGTCCGTTCACACAAGAGTCTGTTGAATTTTTTCCGTGATTAAATACCCCTGGAACCAATCAGTAGCATTCTATTCAAAAAGCCTTCTCTGATAGGCTCTTGTGGAATTCAATCATGATTAAAATTTAACAGGCTTTTGTGCAACCGGGCCCAAGTATTTTTATTAGTTGATTCAGAATTTTGTTTGATTCAATTTGTTGGGTTGTTGCTGGATTAATATCAATATCGGGGGACCGAGCTTCGCTCTAGAGTGTAAAAGCATAGAAAATTTGTAACCAAAGATTGAATTTATAGTTTTTTTTCAGTCGTTCAATTATGTTTACAGTTATTTGAGGAGACACAACAGGCTTATGCTCAAAACTGTCCCTTTTCAAATAATACTACATTCCAAATCAAAATCTAGGTTAAGCTACTATCACTCATCAAAATAACAATAATTCATTCACTCATCAAAAAAAACACATCAATTACAAATAGATATACTATGACTAATTAATTCGATTTAGAATGATATACTATTTTTGCTACAATATTTGTTATTATTCTATTTACTATTCTAGAAAGCGTTGCCGATTGTCTGTCTTGCCAATGCCTTCTATAGAGGATAGCTGATGCCGGCATATTTGATAACTGCGCTATTATGCTTTGTCGAATGATAGACAAGGATAGCTACAGCAATGTTAATCAAATACTGCCATTATAACGTGGATATCACTGTAGCCAACTTTGGTTCTATAAACCTTAGACCAGTTATAGAATAGACACGGCCCATTGTATATTCATACTGAAAGTCGATGAAGCCAAATATACTGCCATATCACCATATCGTGACGTCAGCTCGGATAGAAAACAATGTAAACAAACTCTGCAGAAAAGTTTTCTATCCGATGCTGACGTCACGATATGGTGATATGGCAGTAGATGTTGGCTTCAGAGGCTAGACTTCCCAGCGTGTCTATTCTGTAACTGGTCTAAGCTATAAACTGTTTCCCTATTGGCGAATGGAACAATACAGAGAGGATACAATCGTAGAGTTCACAACTTGGTCTCTTTTGTAGATCATAAGCATTTATTGCACGATTGGTTTGCAATTTTCAACCTATTAAATAATTTTTCACAAGAGGAAAGATAAAGCTCTAGTATAAACCTTCAAATTTGCTTGAATGCGGTTGAAGTAGGTGTGGTCCATTGTTACATCTCTATTAGAAACCATTGAAAACTCAAATCTGTTCAGAATATTATTTATCGGAGATGGAAAAGCTATTATGTATCGCATTGTTCCATCTTCAAGACTATAATTAGGCTACAACTCTGATCCACGAATCGACTATTCGAATTTAGGAACAACAATGTCAATTGGCCAACAATGATGACTAACTGTGCTGTGCACCCTACCACCAGAGGAGTCAGTTATTATTGCTATATAGTGAGGTCCAAGTTATAATGGCAGTGTTTTATTGGCAATGGTATTGCTATTCTTGTCTATCATTCAACAAAGCGGATAGCGCTATCTCTTTCTCGCTTTGCTCTGTTTCCAGATCGTCTTTCAACAGTGTAGGATTAATAATTAATTAACTAAATATTTCATGGTAATATTATGAAAATTCATTAAAATGAATTAAATGGACTTTTAAAATGCTATCTGGATTTGGGAGAGAAATAGTACAAGGAGTATCCTTAGTTTTTCTCTCCCAATCAGTGCTTATTTGTAAAAAATATAAATAAAATGAGATTATTGAAAAATATAATTTATTGCTTAATTAAGGCTGTGCAAAGGCTAAAAATAAACTTTTTACTGGTGATATTTTTCAAAGTCCTTTGATTAGTATATTATCAAGCTATCAAAATGAAAGCGTCCTCGCAGGAAAACATTTTATTCCGATCATTACTTTTCGAGATATGAGCGCCTAAAGTTTAATTTTTTGGGACAGAACAATTCAAATTCGGTAAGAGATAAATTCATGAGATTTAGAGGATACATTTTTAATGGTATTGTTGATTTAATAAAACAAAAATAATTTGAATATATCAATTTTTGAGAAAGTTATTCAATTTACTAAAATGACCAAAAATAACTTTTAGTTGAGTTATTTTTGGTAAATCGAATAACTTTCTCAAAAATTGATATTTTCATAAAAAAATTTTATTCCATCAACAATACCATGAAGAATTTATCTTCTCTATTTCATGGATTTATCTCTTTCTGACTTTGAAATGTTCTGTCCTTAAAATTTAAACTTTTGGCGCTTATATCTCAAAAAGTAATTATAGAAAAATAGGTTTTCCTGAGAAACCTTTTTCATTTTGATAGCTTGATGAAAAACAAATCAAAAATTTTGAAAAATTATCACCATTAAAAAGTTTATTTTTAGCCTCTGCCCAGCCTTAATCTATATATATAAAATCGAAATGGCACTCACTCACTGATTGACTGACTCACTCACTCGCAGAACTTAAAAATCTACCGGACCAAAAACGTTCAAATTTGGTTGGTATGTTCAGTTGACCCTTTAGAGGCGCACTAAGAAATCTTTTGGCAATATTTTAACTCTAAGGGTGATTTTTAAGGGTTTAAAGTTCGTCTGTTAGCATGTATATTCTTCTTATTCTCTTGATTATTTAAAAAAGGCCATACCATATGTTAATATAGAACTATAATTTAGAGAGAGTACCTCTTCGAAACAGTTGTTAACTGGTAACTAAATTAATAATTTTGTCAGGTTCGCATTAAGTTGAGTTGACTTTGTTAGGTTGACACCAAGTTTAAGATTGAAATGCAGTTATCGCGGAAAAACTGATTGGGCACTGCTAATTCAATCAGAGCTATTCCTGGGAATATTATATTACTAGCCGTCAGGCTCGCTTCGCTCGCCATCTCCGTTCAGCCAGACGTTTAGTCTGGACCCCCGACTGGATCGTCCTAACATATGATAAAAATGCTCAAATGAAAAATGCAGGCGAGTGAAGCGAGCCTGCTGATCTCATTCTTGGACGATCCAGTCGGGGGTCCAGGGGGCTCAGGCTAGACGGATATGGCGAGCGAAGCGAGCCTGACGGCTAGTGAAATATAATTGATCATTTTAAACGAGAATGGACAGTTAATATTACATCAATGAACCTGTATCAGCTACCGTCTATAGAAGGCATTGACAAGACAGAGGATCGGCAACGTTGGTCTCCTATGTTTCTTCACTGTCATTATAACGTGGACCTTACTATAGATCTACAATTCTGGCTCTATCAATTAAATCTCATATAGTGAGCTAATCATGTAAGGTGAGGAAAAACAATCCAACGAACAAAACAGTAACTAGTTGATACTGTCGATATCCGGTTAGTTGAGTTGGGTCGGGTTTGCAGAATAATCTTAATTTTTATTGCGATAATTGCACAGATCGGGATCTCTTCATCAAACAAACAGAGCCGGCCAGTTGGGTGACGCCTCTGGCATTGGTTAAATACTTTTATTGTCGTAGAAGCGATTCATTTAGATAATTGCAGAGTATAGTAGTGGCGCTAAGTCCACAAACGTCTCATGAATGGCGGTGTCATAGAAGCTGAGTTCAGTTGTTTCATCCTATTCATAATGCTAGTGTATAAGGAAAGAAATGTATGTGTTCTTATGACCGAGCGAAGTGAGGTCTAAGATTCGAGTCGACGGTTTGGCATTTCTCTTAATGTTTAATGTTGCGCATTTACGGCGAAACGCGGTAATAGATTTTCATGAAATTTGACAGGTATGTTCCTTTTTAAATTGCGCGTCGACGTATAGACAAGGTTTTGGAAATTTTGCATTTAACGGATAAAGGAATAAAAGAAAAATGAGCCTCCTTCATACGCCAATATAGAGTAAAAATCAGACTATAGAATTATTCATCATAAATAGCTGACAAGTGATTACACAGAGTGTGAGAAGCCAGTCTATTGCTGTATTTCCATAAGGTCTATAGTTTCAATCAATTGCTGTGGATGAGAATACTGCGTGAGGCTAACGTTCACAGAACTACTAGTCTATAGATAAGTAGCGCATTTGGGAACAAAATCTCCTTGCGCTGCTGAACCTATGCCGTTACAAGTTTTCAAGTTGCTCTTTGAAAAACAATATTTCTTTTCATTTTGTTTTAATATTGTAGCCTATATTCTTTTATCAGTAATATATTCTCATTAATAATAATGATACTGAGGGTGATCCACATAAGATCTTAGCTGTGCGTGTGGGTTATGAGTGAGAGGGATGATATGAGTGATGACGACTATTTTTTAGGTAGTCGGGACCGACGGTTTATCGTCTCCTCCGAAAGAAAATTTGAAGTGTTTCATTTTACAAACATAACAAATATTTATGCTCCACTGATTCCCTATTCATTCTTATCAATCAACTTTTTTTTTAACTACACAAACTATCGATCATTTAATAATTTCCTATATAAAGCTTTTTAAATTTGTTTTGCTATGTATGAGGAGATTTTCCATTTTAGTTCTGAAAATGTGTAATAATTGATGTAGTGTCTCAAACAAAGCAATCTATAATAATTGACCGAACGTAGTGAGGTCTATTTTTTTACTCGGATTTTATTTGTCTGTCTGTATGTAAATCGATTACGGCCAAAAGCGTTGATAGAATTCGATGAGGTGACAGGAATATTCCTTATTCAACTGCGCGTCAATGTATACACAAGGTTTTTTGAATAAAAGGGTTGATAAAAGTCCTACGTAAAAGACACTCTAGGGTGTTAGAACCCCAAACGAATAACAAGATGAGCTGGTGACCTTGTAGAATGCTATTACTGACTGGAAGTGGTGGAGAGTAGTTGACAATACTACAAACCTAATTTAGCGGGCATCAATCCCATCTGGTTTGATATTGTCAACTGCAGAACAGAAAAAAAATCCCTGGGGTGTGAAACACCCCAGTGTGTCTCTTTAGGTAAGCAACTGTGGACTATTATTAGGACTACTGTATAATAATTTATTGTATCACATTTTGGACAGTTTCATCATCGAATTTCGTTCTGTTATTTAGTTCTTCGGTCAATATTCGCAGAAGCAGAAGTACTTATGTTTGTTGTTTTTGAAGGAACTGATTCAAGGATCCAAAGGTTCAAAGAACCCCACACGTCAACCGAAGCTTATTGTGTTCCCAAGTAGTAGTTAGTTAGGCAAACCAATACCTATTCCTTTACAAAAAGGAGTTTTTCCTATACTAAATTCCATCATCACCTGGTTGCAATCTTGTCGCAATCCAGTGTGATATGCTTGGCGTCTCTTCAGACTGATTAGTCTAGTGACCTACGTGAGTTCCACTCCTGGCCTTCTTCTAGGTCCTTCCGCTGAGGAAGGGGTGGCCAAGTTGCCTCTAGGGCGCCCGGCCACCCTTGACTCAGCCTCTTGACCCACATTTGTGCTGGTATTCACCCATCATGGTCTCTTGGTTTTTTTCTTTCTGCCCCTCCGAAAATTCGCAGGGTCAAAGCCTCACCTCTCACAGAAGTTTGCCTGAATAGCCGCCCTTCTTTGAGCAGTGGTGAGTTTTGACCTCTCCAACCACAAACTTGTGACTTACGTGAGTTCCACTCCTGGTCTTCTGTAGGTCCTTCCGCTGAGAGAGGGGCCGCCAAAACTGTCTTGTGGGCGCCCGACCACCCTTGACTCAGACTCTGACCCACATTTGTGCCTGAGCTTCGCCCTCAATTGTTTGTATTGCGAATAAAATTTTTGATTTGATTTGATTTCATTAATTTCAATCTGTAGACACAATTGCGTTAGGAATTTTCAACCTAACAATTCAACCAATTAAAAAACAGTGACAACTTCAACAATCCGCACCTAAATT